>NW_023458836.1:101079-105784 GCF_013731165.1 Rhagoletis pomonella | reverse complement strand
AAAAATGAATTACAAAAACTAAAATCGAAAAACGCTGATGAAGTTACAGATTCCCCAAATCCTGAAACAGCCAAAGGAATGAGAATGAAGTATTATTTTTAAAAAGCTTTAGAAAAACCTGACATCTGGTTTGGCTTGTACGCGCTGTTTAAACAACGATCTCGCCATTATGCTAGATTCTGATTGTTTCTTAAAAATACTTGACATCCGCATTCGCATCCGCATCCGCGGATGTTCTTCTTCTTCTTCTTTTTTGGCGCTGTAACCGCCTAAGCGATTTTGGCCGAGTTCAGCAAAGCACGCCAGTCGTTTCTCCTCTGTGCCAACTGACGCCAATTGGAAACGCCAAGTGAAGCCAAGTCCTTCTCCACCTGATATTTCCATCGCAGTGGGGGCCTCCCTCTTCCTCTGCTACCACCAGCGGGTTCCGAGTTGAATACTTTCAGAGCTGGAGCGTCGGTGTCCATTCGAACGACATGACCAAGCCAGCGGAGCCGCTGTATTTTAATTCGCTGCACTATGTCCATATCGTTGTAAACCTCATACAGCTCATCGTTCCATCGTCTTCGGTACTCGCCGTCGCCAACGCGTAAAGGACCGTAAATCTTCCGCAAAATCTTTCTCTCAAACACCCCAAGAGCCGTCTCATCGGATGTTGTCATTGTCCATGCTTCTGCGCCATATACCAGCACGGGCATGATGAGTGACTTATAGAGCGTGGTTTTCGTACGTCGAGAGAGGACTTTACTCCTGAATTGTCTACTCAGTCCAAAGTAGCACTTGTTGGCAAGAGTGATTCTACGTTGGATTTCAATGCTGACATTATTATCGGTGTTAATGCTGGTTCCCAAGTAAATGAAATTTTCTACTTTCTCGAAATTGTAACTGTCAACAGTCACCTGGGTGCCAAGGCGCGAATGTGCTGACTGTTTGTTTGATGACAGGAGATACTTCGTCTTGTCCTCGTTTACCACCAGACCCATGCGCTTTGCTTCCCTATCCAACTTGGAAAAGGCAGAACAGAGTTCGCGGTTTTTGTTAGCGATGATGTCGATGTCATCGGCATAAGCCAGCAATTGCACGCTCTTATGGTAAATTGTTCCTGAGCGGTTCAGTTCTGCAGGTCTTATTATCTTCTCCAACATCAGATTAAAGTAGTCACTTGAAAGGGAGTCGCCCTGTCTGAAACCCCGTTTTGTGGCGAACGGCTCGGAGAGGTCTTTTCCAATTCTGACGGAGCTGGTGGTATTGGTCAACGTCATTTTACACAGCCGTATGAGTTTTGAGGGGATGCCAAATTCAGACATAGTGGCGTATAGGCAACTCCTTTTAGTGCTGTTAAAAGCGGCTTTAAAGTCGACTAATAGGTGGTGAGTTTCGATCCTTTTCTCGCGGGTCTTTTCCAAGATTTGGCGTATTGTGAATACCTGGTCTATGGTGGATTTGCCAGGTCCAAAGCCACACTGATAAGGCCCAATCAGTTCATTGACGGTGGGCTTCAGTCTTTCACACAATACGCTCGATAAGACCTTGTAACCTAGGCTTAGAAGGCTGATCCCGCGGTAGTTGGCGCGAATTTCGGGGTCACCTTTCTTGTTGATTGGGCAGATCACACTTAAATTCCAGTCGTCGGGCATGCGTTCATCTGACCATATTCTGCACAAGAGTTGATGCATGCACCTTATCAACTCCTCGCCGCCGTACTTGAATAGCTCAGCTGGCAGGCTGTCAGCTCCAGCGGCTTTGTTGTTTTTCAGCCGCGTTATTGCTATACATACCTTGTCATAGTCAGGCGGTGGAACGTCGACTCCGTCATCATCGACTGCGGGCTCGGGTTCTTCTTCACCAACTTTCCGTGCTGCTACCATTTAGTAGGGCGGAAAAGTGTTCCCTCCATAATTTAAGTACGCTCTGGACATCAGTTACTAGGTCGCCATTATTGTTCTTACAGGAGTTCGCCCCGGTCTTTAAACCTTCCGTAAGTCGCCTAACTCTCTGGTAAAATTTTCGGGCATTTCAAGCTCTTCGCACTCACGTATTTCGGCCTCTCTCTTCTTGTTGCGGCAAATACGTCTCGCTTCCCTCTTCAGATCCCTATAGCGGTTCCACATAGCGCGCGTTGCGCCCGATCGCAGCGTGGCCCTGTAGGCGGCATCTTTTTTCTCAGCAGCTTCCTGACACTCCTCATCGTACCAGTTGTTCTTTCGGGCTCGCTGAAATCCGACTACTTCTTCGGCGGCGGTACTTAATGAGCGGGAAATGTGGTTCCACTGCTCGCATATGTCGGTTTGTTGAAGAGTGCTCTCTGAGAGCAGGTGTGAGAGTCGAGTAGCGAAAGCGCTAGGTGTCTGTTGTGATTGCAGCTTTTCGACGTTAAGCTTTCCTTGCATATTTGGGCGCACATTTTTTGCTGCACAGAGGCGGGTGCGTATCTTGGCTGCAACAAGATAGTGGTCCGAGTCGATGTTTGGGCCTCGGAGTGTGCGTACGTCCAAAACACTGGAAGCGTGCCTTCCATCTATCACCACATGATCGATTTGGTTTCTCGTTTTTCGATCCGGAGACAGCCACGTAGCTTGATGGATCTTTTTATGCTTGAACCTAGTACTGCATACTACCATGTTTCGGGCCCCGGCGAAGTCGATCAGCCTCAATCCGTTGTCAGACGTTTCGTCGTGGAGGCTGAATTTTCCGACGGTGGTTCCAAAGATCCCTTCCTTGCCCACCCTGGCATTGAAGTCGCCAAGCACGATTTTGATATCATGACGGGGGCAGCGCTCGTACGTGCGCTCCAAGCGCTCATAGAAGAGATCCTTGGATGCCTCATCCTTCTCTTCCGTCGGGGCATGGGCGCAGATGAGCGAGATGTTGAAGAATCTCGCTTTGGTGCGGATTGTGGCTAGACGCTCGTCCACCGGGGTGAACGACAGTACTCGGCGACGGAGTCTCTCTTCGACCACAAATCCAACACCGAATTTTCGCTCCTTTACATGGCAGCTTTAGTAGACGTCGCAAGGCCCCAGACATTGTTTGCCTTGCCCCGTCCAACGCATTTCTTAGATGGCGGTGATGTCAGCTTTTGTCCTTACGAGGACATCAACCAGCCGGGCAGAGGCACCTTCCCCATTACGGGTCGGGACATTCCAGGTGCATGCCCTCAAATCGTAGTCCTTTAAACGTTTGCCGTGGTCGTCATCATAAGGGGGGTCTCATCCGAGGCTTTGCCTTGCTTCTTCACTGGAAGTGGTTTTTACGTGGCGGGTCCCAAGCCCAGCGCACAACCCATTGCTGGGACGGGGTGGTTTCGCAACCAAATACACGTTTATATAGCGAGCCGCTTGCTCCAAGCAGACACCCGCTTGCAGCCGCACCTACTGGTGAACAGACGCTGCAGACTTCAGTGAGCCCTTAAACCGAATAAGTTAGAGTGGCCCCACCGAAGCTCCCTATCTTTCTGCCGTGACCCAAGGCTCCACTCGGATTGGTTACCGCATCTCGCACATGGGTTGCTCACGTTGCCCAGAGTGCGCGAACGAGGACGCAAGAGTCGGGATTGAGTATAGCCATGCAACTGTAACTGCATACCCAGCGTAACGACTATACCCCATTGCACTGTTAGCTGTTAGATATTCGCATCCGCATTCGCATCCGCGGATATCTAAAATTCCACATTCGCAACATCCCTGGTAAGTACATATGTACGTAGATATATATGTATGTACATATATTTTGGCGCTGGGGTATTATGTAGTTCAAACGTACAAAGGCAAAGGGAGCTGACCGAAGCAATATTATTCGATGTGAGTAGGCGATGGGAAATGGGAAATTTTGTTTGCAAATTCCCAGTAGGAAATTTAAATTTCACTTGCAATTTTTGTGATTTCGTTTTTTTACTAGTGAGCATATATTTCTGAGATGAGCGTATATGATTTATATGTAACTACGGGAGGGAGAATATATTTTGTATATATATATTTATATATGTACGTAGTTTAGCGGATTTTGCTCAACTTTATGAGAGATACAGGGATACATATATGTGTTTATGTGATTAAGTACCGACTGGGTGAACGGTAAATATGTGAAATGAGGTTTTTTTCTCAACGGTCAATGAAAAAACTTAAGCAACTCAGTTTACCGTCTTTTCCAAAAAAAAATCAGCTAAACCCTTTGTGTATATAATATATATATATGTACGTATGTATGTTTCGAGTCACTCACTTTGGCATCTAACTTGTGTACAAACTTTTCCTGTGGCGCTCTACTGTACCGATTTTGTTCCTTAGCTTGCTGTTGTTGTTGCTACGTTGGCTGCTTCTGTTGCTCTGCGGATGTACCCCGGTTGACGGTGGTGGTCCGATTTTCCTGCGGTGGCTACTGCTCCCAATGGAAACGATGACTATAGAGTCGCTAAGGTTCCAATATGGTGGACTGCAGTTAAAGTTCTGCTGCTGCGATGGTGGCTGCGCGGATGCGGATGCGGATGCGAATGCGGATGTCAAGTATTTTTAAGAAACAATTAGAATCTAGCATAATGGCGAGATCGTTGTTTAAACAGCGCGTAGAAGCCAAACCAGATGTCAGGTCTAAAGCTTTTTAAAAAGAATACTTCATTCTCATTCCTTTGGCTGTTTCAGGATTTGGGAATCTGTAACTTTATCAGCGTTTTTCGATTTTAGTTTTTGTAATTCATTTTTAATACTTT
>NW_023458836.1:94741-100979 GCF_013731165.1 Rhagoletis pomonella | reverse complement strand
CTTTGTTTTTGTTATTATTTGGCCTTATAACAATTATATTCAACAATATTTATTGAGCTCGAGGCCGTTTTATAATGAAAATTTATTGTGGAAAAGCAACAATAATTTGAAAAAATGGTAGAAGTGATAGCTATTTCGGAAATCACCACATTTCCTCATCAGACTTCTTTCAGTAGGCTTCGAACCGACAATCCCACTGACTCAGCCAGTTGCCTATGCACCGTGCTAAGTACGCCTTGTAAATTATCGTTTGCTTTTTTCCACTATTTTCATTTTTGTTATGCCAACACAATCAAGCGCAGCTATTCCGCTACAATTCACTTGATCACGTGGTTGAGGCCTCGAGCTCAATAAAAATTTTTGAATATAATTGTTATAAGGCCAAAAAATAACAAAAACAAATAACTTAAGGACGAGCACACCTAAAAGTTAAACATTCTAAAAATAGAATTATTAGCAAAAACCAACAATACCAACAACCACATGATCAAGTGAATTGCAGCGGAATAGCTGCGCTTGATTACGAACTTGATTAATTGTTGTTAACTTTGTGCAAGCTTTAAAAATTTTATTTATGTGGTTTCTGTTGTAAATGGAACTATATTTTAAACGAAAATTATTATAAATAAATAAATACACATAAGTGGCAAACATAATTTTGAAGTTTGCTGCTATTATTTCACTGGCAGCTATAAATAAAAAGTTCACGAAAACCATTTAACAGGAAAAATTGTATTAATATTTTAAAAGAAATCACTGTATGCACATTTTTGTTGCTGAGTGTATATGTATCTAATACTAATAAATTAAATTGTATTTTAAAATCCAATTCAATATTTAAAAAAAAAATAATTAATTAATTTAAATTTACGAAGTATTTTGCACAAATTCACATTAAATAAAAAAAATGTTAATTTTAAATGAACTAGTTCATTCAAAGTAACTTAAAAAAAAAACAAATAAAAATATTTCACTGGGGGCCGAGTTCCCTGGCCAAATTGTTGATGGCTTCGGCGCAGACCGTCATACCTCCCCCAATGGAAACTTGCGTCTCTACTAGCCGGGTAACACTTTCGGCCAGCATCTATTCGAAAAGAATGTAATATCAAAAATTAAGCCACACACCTCTAAATAAAAATGTATTTACCTTCAAAGCATCCGCCTGGGTTTAAGCGATGTCCAGAAACTTCTTCTGGACTTCCGTTATTTTCGTACTTCATGCACTTGTCTATTAGTAGCTTGATTATTTTCTATCCGATTTTAAAAATTAAAAAGTTTTAAAAAGACTTATCTTGTTGGGAGTTTCATCGGTTAAATTTTAATGAGCTCCTATTTTTCTTATTTTTTAACTTTGATCATCGCTAATTTAGAAAATGTCTATGAAAGTTGCCAAATATATGGTATTTATCTAAAATAACATTTTTTCGAATAAATTATGTATCAGAATTCCGTTGAATTACACTGGATCATAAATTTTAGTTTCGTTTTTGTTCTCTAGACGCCACTATCCAATTTCTATATAGAATTGCTCGGTTATTCCGAAAATCGAGTTAATTTTTTTTCTTTGGGTACGTTTTCGAGATATTTGTAATTTACCATTTTTCAGCTTAAAACAAAAAGCGGTTCCACTTAATCGCGTATATCTTACGAACCAATTTAACAATCATAAAATGAGATACATACGTCAAATCAAAACTAATAAAATTCTCCATAAACCACATATGCATCACTTTCCGATAGGACTGATAGTTTCTGACAAATTAATTAATTAATCTTTCCAGTTTTTTTAATATTTAATGAAAAGATGAAAAAAATTAAGCTTTAACAGAAGAAAAATTAAAAACATAACAGGTTCTGTGCCAAATTTTTGCATTTGTACTAAGGCCTGTTCTGTTACAAAAAATAAGTATTGTATTTTATCAGACTTTATTTATATTCTCTTTCAACCTACGCACATGCATAAATATACATACATACATACGAGCACCAATTAATTTAATTTAAAGAAATGGCGTGTCGTCCATTTCCGCTGTAGCGTATGTCGTGCTTATTTTTAGGCGCAATATTTATTTACTTTCTGGCAAGGCAACATCTACGTCTCGTGTCTACTGTATGGTCTATGATATGATACCTACCGAGGAGGTTGATGTCTAGACTTTTTATAGGAACTTTGATTATAATATATAATTATAGCAAAGGTGTCTGGATATACAACATTGCAAGTTGATAAAAGCGTTGTGAAATAATAAAAAGGGTGAGTGTATGCAAATACATTTTTGGAGCATGTAAGACACAAGTTAGTACCACACTTATTTAAATGAACACAATGTCTGAAATTGTTTTTTCAAACACAAAATATGCTTTATATGAACTGTATGGTAAACTCCGAGTTTAAAAGTGCCCACAATCACCGACGTGTACGTAGCAATATTAATGTGACCAACTATTTCATAGTTCAAAGAAGTACAGGTTAGGTTTGGTTAAGTTAACGCCGGGAGCCGATTACGAAATTTCGAATGCGGCTAATTTTGAGCTCAGTGTTTGTTCAGAAGTGCGAGCCAAAATGCTACCATCTTAGCCTCGCGAAGGTTGGACAGTCTAAAAGAAAGTGTGGAGATGATTCCACTTCATATTCCTGTTGACAGCTGATACAAAAGGATCAGTCGAAATTCCTAGTCTCACTGCATGAACACCAATCGCACAATGGCCTATCAGAACCCCCATCACTAACCCTTGAGAGATAACGTGTTTTAAAGTGACCTATAAAAACATTTGCTGCAGCAGAGAAACGTCTTCTTTTCATTTTTTATTTCACAAAAGGCCCCGGTTTCCCTTAGCCTAATAGCAGTTTGCGCTGCGACAATTCTGTCTGCAATATCCGCATTCGCCGTGTTCAACATATGTATGTTAAGCGCCAGTGTAGGTGTGGTTCCTAATGCTCCGCTAATTCCTGTTTTACAAGTGTAGCCTTCTCTAGTTAGCTCCACCAGACAAGGGCTCCTTCAAACAATACAGGCTTCAATCTGGTTTCCTAGAGCTAATGAATTAATTTGGGCGAGAGACCCCACCTTTTACTGATATCTCCCCTACAGCAGTACAAGGCAACTGACACTTTTCCTACGCTTTCCTCAATGTTAGGCTTTAACGACAGCCGCCTAGTACAGGTAACATTGAGCCAGATTAAAAAGGGTGTATAGAAACCGTCCCTTAACCAAAAGTTCCACATCATCTACATAGGCGATCACCCGACAGCCCACTTTTCCAGTTCCTCTAGAAGGTTGTTTACAACCGCAATCCCGAGCAGGGGAGAGGGAACACCACTTTGTGGAGAGCTCATATTGACGCTGCCCTGAGTGCAGATGCCCTCCCACTCCGCCGCGACGGTTCTGTCACGAAGTAAGCTTATTAGGTTGGTTTCTACTCCAAGATTATGAATATACTTGACTGCTGCCTCTCGAGTAACATTGTTCAAGGCCTCCTCGATACCGAAGAAGGCTCCTACTGCATAATCTTCATGCGTGAAGGCTTCCTCTGACCACTTTACCAATGTGTGCATGGCGGTATTCACCGACCTTTTCTTGCAATAAGCATATTGAGCTCTTGAGAGACAGTCACGAGGAATCGCGTTTCTTATGTACAGGTCTATCAGAATTTCTAGCGTTTTTATCAAAAACGAAGAGGCTGATAGGCCTAAAATCCCTAGAGGAAACCTGAGAACCTTTTTCGGCCTTCGGGATGAACGCAACACTGGCTACCCCCAAGCCATGGGGATGTACTCTGTCCTTACGCAGTTCGCATAAATAGGATCCAACGAATTCCACAACACCTTCAGAGCCGTTTGCAGCTGTGCAGGTATGATGCCATCGGTCCCCGGCGACTTTAATGGTTTTAACAGGATCTGGGGGAGATTCTGTAACCAGTTAGCGAGAATTTTCGAATCGCTATCGCACTTTTTGACGCAAAACCATTTATATCGTGCGTCAAAAAATGCGATAGCGATCCCGAAATCCCGAAATTGTCGCTAACTGGTTACAAATCACCCTCCAGAAGTACAAAATATCGCAAAGAAGTACATTTGACTGTACTTCGAAGTACGAAGTACAAGAGCGAAAAAAGAAGTACTGTACTTCCGAAAGAAGTACGGTTGGTCACGTTAAGCAATATATAAAATTTGCTGTTGATAGAGAGAGAGAAGCACGTGTAACCGTCGCATGTACATGGTGGTGAGTTTTCATTTACATGGCATTTAATGTACATGGTTAAAGTTTAACTTTAACCTCTTCTATTTGCTTTGTTTTTTATTCGTACCAAATAATCTTGGAATGGTTGAAATCAGCATGAGTCACATATTTTTCTTTTTTTTAGGATTGGTATTCTACACCACGGCTATTTCGGACTATTTCTGTCTTAACCCTGGAGTACGGAAACAGGCCAAATGTGATTAAGAAAAAGTAAACAAACAAATGTAAAATTAAACTCTGAGTTTCTTAAACGCCCCAATGAGAACACTTGACAGTTGTTCATAAACTCAAAACGTTAAAGTCGAGTTTATGGTTCAACGTGAACATAGTATAAGTGAGAGCACGCCTAGAGCAACGACGGCGACAACGGTAGCGGAAAGTGAAAAATGAACACAAAGTAGTTGTTTATTTATTTTGTTTACTTTGACGTTTGTTTAAGTTGGTTTATTTTGTTAGAAAAGGATTAAATAATAAATTTAAGTTTAAATCTGGGTTTGATCAGTTAGGATGACACAAATATAACTCACACCGTTCGAAGGAATTTTTTTTAAATGCCTAGCATGCACAAAAATATTTAACGATAATTTTGGCTGATTGTCCGGGTTTGGGCGCCATTACGATCAAAAATTAGGCAAATTTCCTTGTAAGTAAACATTGCTTCTCCGCAGGTGTCCTGCCTACCAGTAAGTTCACAGCGCTTTAATAAAAATATATCTGAGTGAATAAGATATTCTTTTTTTTCGAATTAAAACATACATAGATACAGAATAATACTCGGTATTTTATTTATATGCATCAAAGAGTCATAATTGTAAAAATACTAATACATAGACTGAACGATTGATTCTTTTTCCACCAGTTGTCGAACCTTCATGCATCCATCAGACCCACAAGAAAAAAGTCGCCCGTAATTGTCCACATGTACTTGACTTACGCCTTGTCCAATATGTTTAAAGAAACTGTTTTTAGCATGTTCAGCAGGATATGTGCTAACTAACAAATACTGATTCAAATTCCATATCTGAAAAAAAAAAATTAGTTTTAAGTTATACACATAATATATACATACATATATACTTCGTAAGTAATTGATAATTAGAAAAGCTATAGATAGAATCGACTAATGCTAATTTGAACCTATGCATGTGAGTTTTAATGAAATATTAGTCTTCGATTATCTTTAAGCATGCAATAATACAGCCTACATATGTAGCTATATTTTTCTTTCACATTGAGTAGAAAAATTATAAAAAGCCAAACAATCGGAGCAACAATTTAACATGAGTGAAAATCTCTCAAGTGGGCCACAATCACTTTATTCGGTTTAGAACCATAACAAAAATATAATTTGAGCAATTTTGCAAAATTGGAATTTTAACAAGAGTTATTGTTATTAACTTTTTTTTTTGATGAATTCAGTAATTATTTATTATCCACTGATTCATAGCATGTATTTTGCTAATTTTTTCCACGACGACGAGTTAATTAGACACGTTTTAGCCTGATTATTTAAATTTTCCAATTAATCTGTATTTTGTATGCATGTTTTAATTTTTATAAAAAATTTGTATAAACAAATGGAAATATTTACTACTTCTCGATCAGATTTTTTAATCGTTTACATTGAATATCAATCCTTATTCTATAATACATTATTTAAAAGAAAAAAACACGGAAACTTGAACGGAGTCGCTAGTTATTAATTTTTTTCGCTCCTGCCATGGGTGCTTTTGCTTTCATGCCGCGCGGACTCGCAGCGAGCGTGGTGCAACCAGAGGACGCAAACAAAATAAAATTTATTTATAAACATAAGCATAAACTATTTAGTACTATATTTTTTAAAGTTGTTTATATAAATACGTACATCATACATAACATGCATATTTATACAGGGTGTCCCAGAAGTAACGTGCCAAACTTTAGGGCAAGGTAGGTGGGGGGGTGAGCTCACTGATAAACAAAAAATTTTCAGGTAAAAGTGTCACCGTTTTTGAAAT
>NW_023458836.1:81906-94641 GCF_013731165.1 Rhagoletis pomonella | reverse complement strand
CAAAAACGGTGACACTTTTACCTGAAAATTTTTTGTTTATCAGTGAGGTGAGCTCACCTACCTTGCCCTAAAGTTTGGCACGTTACTTCTGGGACACCCTGTATATGTACGTATGTATGTATGTATTTATGCATGTATTTTGTCTTTACAGAGAAAAATAAATAAAGAGGATAGATAGTAAGTATAATCGTTCGTGCCGCAGAAACAAAAAATCACGAGGCACTTTCTAACACCCCAAAAATAGTTTATGCTGTATATTTGATGAAATATAATCCTTGGTGAAAAAATGTATTTGAGGATTGTTGATCAACACACATTTCATTATTCGCGTGGAAAACTAGCATACTTCATTGTTTGTGTGGAAGACTAGCACATTTCAGATTTTTGCGTGGAAAAGTAGCACGTTTCAGATTCTCGCGTGGAAAAGTAGCACATTTAAGGTTTAAAGTAAATCATAAAAGCATAATTTATATTGAAAATTCAAATCAAAAGTCATGAAATTCAGGCGGTATATACCGTTTAGTGATTATTTGCTGAAGATCATCCACTTTTAATTTTTTTAAACGTATTTTTCCCTTATAAGCTTTATGCAATTCATATTGTTTTATGATTAACCATTGAAATTTTTTTTCAGTATGTTCAATTTCAATTAAAATAAAGATAATTTAAAAAAAATCCATGTAAACTACCCACGTTTAAAACTTTGTAGAAATCCAAAAAAAAAAATTAACTAATTTTCATACAAATTTCAAACTTATTTACTCAGAAGTGTTACAATTTGTTTGAGTATGCAGTTTTATAGCCCATTCAATTTTAGTGTGATAATGTGCAAACTTCAAGAGTCTTAAAATTACCGTTGATTCTTTTTGTCGCATTTGCTCCCATATAACGAACAAACACAATTTATTTTTATATGGAAGAAAACCGCAACAACGGAAATCTTTAGCCACTTGAAACTTGCACATTATATAAATAAAATTGAAAGGCCTCTAAAACTATATACTCAAAAAATTTGGAGAAAATAAGTTTGAAATTCGGATGAAAATTCGTTGAATTTTTTTAGTTTTCTACAAAGTTTTAAACTTGGGTTTATATGGATTTTTTAGAGAATGAACTTTATTTTAAAGAAAATTCTTAAAAATAAATAAATAAACATAAGTGAAATGAGGTGCTCTTGATATAACCGATACTGCATGTACATTAGACTGCATCATTCCCCATACAAAAAAAAAAACCGGTTCTGTTTTCCCACTGGAATTATAAAATCTATTATATTTTAAGACCTCCACCGAAAGATCTCGCAAAAATATTAAGATTTAAGTGAGCTGGACCGATTTGAAAATACCTCCTAAAATTGAGTTTTTTATTAATAAAAATCGTTTTCTTAAATATTGGAAAAAAATACCTTAGATGACTAACCAGTTTAAGCTTAAAAAGTTTGCATAAAAATATTTAAAAACTATTTTCTACGGAATCATGATCTGCATCACCAAAAAAAGTTGCGTTTTTTCCGACGGGATTACAAAACCTAGTATATTTTAACACTTCTACCAAAATATTTCGGAAAAATATTAAGATTTAAGTGAGCTGGACCGGTTTGAAAACACCTCTAAAAATGGAGTTTTTTCATTAATAAAAAAAAGTTTCCTAAAGGATTTTTTGGAAAAAACCCCTCAGATTAAAGAAAAAATTAAGCTTAAAAAATCTACATAAAAATGTTTAAAAATTGTATATACGGAATCATAATGATGAGATTTTTGATGCTGTTTTTGAACTTTTTTCAAAGACTGGTTTAAGAAAACTTGAATAACTCAGCCAAAACCTTACCAATTTAGACTTAGGCTTTATTTGCGAATAAGCTCATTCAAAGTATGAAAGAGGAAGGTAAGATAAACGCGTGTCATTCCATGTTGAGTTAAGATGTGTTGGTATTTGATAAAGAAAATATTGGGACGTGAATGAGTTTTTTTGCAAATATAAT
This sequence comes from Rhagoletis pomonella, assembly GCF_013731165.1. Lineage (NCBI taxonomy): Eukaryota > Metazoa > Arthropoda > Insecta > Diptera > Tephritidae > Rhagoletis > Rhagoletis pomonella. Next base: position 92,660 of record NW_023458836.1, on the reverse strand, counting down.
AAGTCATAAGACTATATCGGTAAAGTTTTGGAGCAGTTATTCATGTTTTTCTTACACAAATCTTTGAAAAAAGTTAAAAAACAGCATCAAAAATCTCATTATTATGATTCCGTATATACAGTTTTTAAACATTTTTATGTAGATTTTTTAAGCTTAATTTTTTTTCATTTGAGGGGGTTTTTTCCAAAAAATCCTTTAGGAAACTTTTTTTATTAATGAAAAAACTACATTTTTAGAGGTATTTTCAAACCGGTCCAGCTCACTTAAATCTTAATATTTTTCCGAAATATTGTGGTAGAAGTGTTAAAATATACTAGGTTTTGTAATCCCGTCGGAAAAAACGCAACTTTTTTTGGTGATGCAGTCTAATGTACATACAATGTATATGTTTCTCGTATTTATAAATAGACTAACATAGCCCAATTACTTTAAATTTTTTCAACGAAAAAATTCCGGGAACAAATTTTTTGACGCAGTTAGGTGTCTCCTGTTTAGGTAAACACAAAATGAAAATTTTTCCCCCAATTACGAAATGGGAAATGTCCGCCATCTTGGATTTTGTGTTTTTTTCGATTTGCGCACGAATTTTATATTCGATTTTTTCAACGAAAAAATTCCAGGAAGAAATTTGTTGACGCAGTTTGCTGTCTCCTGTTTAGGTGAATACAAAATGAAATTTTTCCCCTCAATAGCGATATGGGAAATGTCCGCCATCTTTGATTTTGTGTTTTTTGCGACTTGCGCGCGAATTTTGCACTCGATTTTTTCAACGAAAAAGTTCCAGGAAGAAACTTTTTGACGCAGTTTGGTGTCTCCTGTTTAGGTGAACACGAGATAAACCTTTTCCCCCAACTGCGATATGGTAAATGTCCGCCATCTTGGATTTTGTATTTTTTACGATTTGCACGCTAATTTTGCATTTCTCGCGAAAAAAGGTCGAGAACAAATTTGTAGAGAATTCGGTTCCCTACAATTTTCATGTACCTATCATTTTTTAAACGATTATTTATTGCTAATAATATGCAAAAAATGCCCAAAATTTGGTAAGTGGCGCGGTTTTTTCGAATTTTGAGCAATTTCTTTTTGAAATAAGTGGCACATTTAAATGCCAAAGTTGTAGAAGACAAAATTTCCAATTAACGCATTATTTACATGTTCGCGTACGACGTATAGATCTCGACCAACAACGCGCTCAATGCAGCGGCAGGGGAAAGCTACTCAAAACTTTTTTCACAGTATCTCGGAGGTAGATTTTTTTGGCGCGTATTTTCAACTGTGGGTTCACCAATAGGCCAAGCCCATGAATAAATATTTTCAGTCAGTTGGAACTGTAATTAGCAAATAGTTTTTGTCGATTTATCAATACGACTTTTCTCTGATTCTTAAGAGTTTTATTGTGGCGAAAATAACTATGTGTGGATTAGGACTACTGGTGAAACCACATAAAAATAAAACGCGCCAATAACTTTACCTCTGAGGTGGCGTGGAAAAAAGTTTTGAGTAGCTTCTCCCTTTCCGCTGCATTGAGCGCGTTATTGGTCGAGATCTACACGTCGTACGTAAACATATATGTAAATAATGCGTTTATTGGAAATTTTGTCATCTACAGCTTTGCCATTTAAATGTGCCATTTATTTCAAATAGGCAAAATTCGTGCGCAAATCGTAAAAAACATAGAATCCAAGATGGCGGACATTTCCCATATCGCAATTGGGGGGAAAATTTACATTTTGTGTTCACCTAAACAGGAGACACCTAACTGCGTCTTCCCGGTATTTTGTTTAATCTTACGTCGATTTTGGTCTAAAGTTATCGGGCTAAGCAGAGGACCCGACGTCGTTCGGGTAAACAGTAATTCAGCATACAGTTTCTTTCTGTTTAAATTAAGGCATCCTTATGAGCCATACTTTAAGCTTTATCGTGCTTCAACTAATATATGCTGATCATCACTTTCTGTACTACAAATCTTGTTCTATTTCAATAGTTGCGTTCCCTAACTCGCAAGAAGAACAGGAAAGCGTTCCCGTACTCGAATCTTTCGCTCTCACCCGTTTCGCTGGGTGTATGAAATTTCTACGTGCTTCATTAGATGTAATTTATTTTAATTAAACACAATGTCCCATAGTCATAGTCGCAAGTTAAAACTCATTCTTGTTAAAATACAATTTTAAGTTTAGAATAGATTTTTTAGTTGTGTCAATCATAGACATCTCAGAAACAGCTTTTTGTTAAGATGAGAGAGAACATATGAAGAGAAAAAAATTTACACGGCAATATATAGAAATATGAGTATTTTAATTAGTTCACCCTGTGTCCGCTGCAGCATTGCGGATTTAGCAAGCCGGGAAGTCGCGGGTTCGAATCCCACTGCCAGGGAACATTTTTTACATCTTTTTTGTTTTTTTAAATATTATTTAAATTTTTGTTATTTAATTATAGTTGTTGTGGCCTTTTTAAATGAAATTAAACTCCCAAAAATTTTATTAATTACGAAATAATTATATGAAATACCGTAACAAAAAAAGAAAATAAAACAAAATTTAATAAAATATAATAAAATAAAATGATATAATAATATAAATGAATAAAAATATAAAATAAAAAAAAAAATTGTTTGGAATCGCTCGGAGTGGGGACCGAACCTGGGTGCTATTGCGCTTACTACTTCAACAACAAAACAAAACTTAGAACCTTACTTTACCAATTTTAAAACGCGTTCTCCTCATTTTTAAGTTAAAATCTGTTTTTGCCATAAAATGCATTTTAAGTTGACTATGAAAGAGTTAAAATAGTGATTACAATAAAACACAATTTTACTCGTTAAAACCTTTTTCTAACTTCTCTATGACTACGGGCCAATATACTTAAAATATGCGAAAATCAGGCGATTAAATTTTTTTTAATAATTTCAAAATATTTTACTAAAACTATCCTAAACCTATCTCTTGTGACACTTTTTCATACTTATGTACATGTAGTTAAGAAATGAAGCCATTTCAAAATCATTTCGATTGATACCCATATTATACTAATTCATTGAAATGATTGAAAATTTTCAACTTTTTTTTATACCGTTAGTTCCTATAATCCAAGTTGAATTGAAATTTTCAAACATGTGGAGTCCCTGCTATTCATATGTTGCTTAGAAATAAAGCCTTTTCAAGACTCTTCCTATGAAAACATATATTGTACCTATAATATAATTGTATTTGACCTATAATATAATTGTATTTGAATTTAGATTTATAACAGGTGGCAACCCTCTTCAAAGACCTTGGAAAACTCTACATGTTTAAGCTTGTTGAGGACATGGACGAGTAATGGCCACAGCATCTTAGGTTTCATATACCAACAAATACATACATATATATAAACGTCCAATCATGAATTTTTCTAAGATTAATATACTTTGAATTTCCCCCGAAATTATACCTAGAATCTTGAATTCTACCTAAAATGTAAACATTGGTTTTCGAACATAGATATTAAACATACACATGTACACAAATATTTAAAGTGATAGAAAACTTAACGTTAGAACACGAAGTGTCTACACTCCTAATCGAACAATTAAATCCGGAACGACCGCCTCTTTTTTACATTGCATACAGTCCAATGAATTTAAATAATCCGCTGAATAGTTATTTACAGAGACCATAACGATTATAAGAAATAAAATTAAATATTGCACCATAATTATTACTGAACAATGGAAAAGTTGTTTTCGTCTCGCGGGACGATTATTTCAAGACGAATATTATTTACGTCTTCTCAAAATATTTATATGGGATTTTTATTTTTTTCGTCTCTCGGGACGTTTATTTCAAGACGAATATTATTTACGTCTTCTTATAATAATTCTATGGGCTTTTTATTTTTTTTCGTCACTCGGGACGTTTATTTCAAGACGAATATTATTTACGTCTTCTCATAATAATTATATGGACTTTTTTATTTTTTTCGTCTCTCGGGACGTTTATTTCAAGACGAATATTATTTTACGTCTTCTCATAATAATTATATGGGCTTTTTTATTTTTTTCGTCTCTTGGGACGTTTATTTCAGGACGAATATTATTTACGTCCTCTTATACTAATTATATGGGCTTTTTATTTTTTTCCGTCTCTCGGGACGTTTGTTTCAAGACGAATATTATTTACGCCTTCTTATAATAATTATATCGGCTTTTTATTTTTTTTCGTCTCTCGGGACGTTTATTTCAAGACGAATATTATTTACGTCTTCTCATAATAATTATATCGGCTTTTTATTTTGTTTCGTCTCTCGGGACGTTTATTTCAAGACGAATATATTTACGTCTTCTCATAATAATCATATGGGACTTTTATTGAATTAAAACTTCTTTATCGAGTTCGGAGATTTAGGACCGTTAATTTATCTATTTTCAAGTAATTCTATGGAATTTTCTCTAGTTAAATGAAATAAATAAATAAACTATAGCTTAACACAGATACGCTAACGGTCTTTAAAGCGTTATATATGTTTATATGTGACACGTAAAGGTAAAAGGGACTTACGCTCAGAAAAAAAGATTTCGAGAAAAACGACTTTGAAGTTTCCCAAGTTGATGTTGATGCTTCTGAACGTTTTAATGGATTGAAATTCGTTACTCGGGGGTTTTCGGGGTCGCAAAATTCAAAATGGCGGATCCAATATGGCGGATGACTTTTTTAAAAATTGATCGGAATCACTTGAAACTCATTACCCGGGGTTCTTGATGTCGCTGATTACGAATCCGATGTTCGTTTTTTAAAATTCAGAATGGCGGATCCAATATGGCGGAAAAAATTTAAAACTTGTTCGGATTCATGTGAAGCTCAAATATGTCGTTGACACCGAAAACGAGGTCAGTGATTACGAATGCGATGTTCGAAAACCCCCGAGTAACGAGTTTCAAGCGATTTGAATAGTTTGTCAGATTTGATTTTTTTGTACTTTTTTTGTGTGAAGGTACCTAACTTTGAAGTGAAATTGTGAAAAAACTAATACAGCTAGAAAGCTGCGGCTTATTGCATTGAAAAGAGTGGCCCGTTTACTATAAGAGTCGAGGAAAAAGTGAAAACCGATTTTTTCTGACCGTAGGTCCCTTTTAACTTTACGTGTCACATATATATATATATACATATATATATTAAAGGCTTGCCTTTTACGTGGTTTTGGTTCTTGAAAAGTGTTGCCAGATGTTAGAAAATCAAATGCAAATAATCGAGTTCGGAGATGTTTACGTAAAATATTTAACCCACCGTCATCACATCTGCACCGAGAATTGACGAGATTGGTATGTAGAAGTGCAATACGGTTTTATTTTTCAAAAAAGGTTTGCCTCATAACAGAAATTAAATTCAAAATATTAAAATTATTTAAAAAGTTATATGGGTTATAACATATGGGTATCAATCCAAATGGTTTTGATTATTTTATTTTTTAACTATACATATGTTTTTTATTTTGTTATGTAATTCCTTTATGTACAATGTGCATGTCCAATTAAAGATATTTAATTTTGGTTATTTTTTTTATAAAAATATAGTTTATTCTTTAACAAGACCCGTGTAAATCCAAGTTTCCAAATTTGTGCAATATTAAAAAAAAAATTTACAAATGAGTAGTCCACTTGCAAACAGCGTTATGTGATTTTATAATAGAAAGCCATAAATTTGAAAAAACGACTACGACAACAAGTAACATTTAAATATAATCTTTTTTATTATTACCTGAAAATTTGGATAAATAAGAGCCTTATAAAATTATCACATAACATACCATGACATAAGATAACATTAACAGTCTACACGACCTAAAGCAGTTTTCTGAGGTTCATCAGAAGATGGATACTTTTGAAAGTTTATAAATAAGTATGATAGCGACTTTTGGAAGAAGAACATTTAATGCTATTTTTTCAGGATATAAAAAGATTTTGCACTGTGTTGTTAGTGGACATGAACCTACTTTAAATACTGGTACGTAATCCACCAAAAACCAAAAATCGAAAAAATTTTACATAGTGCACTTTGCAAGTGTAGTACTCAAATCTTCGTATAAATTTCGAGCCATTTGAAACTTATATTTTATTCTACTGGAATTCAATGGGCAACAAAACTGCATACTCAGAATCTAATTAAAAAACTCGAAAGTTTTACGAAAATTTGTTGAATCTTTTTTTAAATTGCATAAATTTTTAAGGCGGTGGCACTCGATTGTTACATTTGTACAGATTGGTATATTTTTATATTGGGCTATTGGAACAAAATAAAAAAATGGGTAATTTTTTTTTGTGGTCAAAAGATTGGTACAATACAGCGATGTTCTATTGAAAAATTTCAACAAACTAATTTTCGTGATTGGGATAAAGAAAAATATTTGGGTATTCACACAATTGGGATACGATTTGCACCAAATTTTGGCAAATATCCAATCGTGTGACACTGCCTTTAAACTTGTTTTTATACGGATGTTGGTAAAGAACGAACTATAAAAAACTAACCAAAATTAAATAACAACAAATATAATATTTTATAACTTGTGAAAGTCCGGTGCGGCTATAATTTTTTCGACTACTGTACAATGTACAAAAAAAGTGCGCTTTTTCCGGTGGGATTACCAAACCTTGTACATTTTAAGACTTCTACCAAAATATTTCTGAAAAATAATAAGATTTACGTGAGCTGGACTGGTTTGAAAATACCTCTAAAATGGAGTTTTTTATGAATAAAACTAGTTTCTTAAAGGATTTTTTGGAAAAAATCCTCCCAGATGAAAAAACAGTTTAAGCTTAAAAAATCTACATAAAAATATTAAAAAATTGTATCAACGGAATCATAATAATAAGAATTTGATGCTGTTTTTTAACTTTTTTCAAAGGTTTGGGTAAGAAAAACTTGAATAACTGCTCCAACACTTTACCGATATAGACTTATGAGGTATCAGTGGAAAGGTATTTTCTCACCTCTTTAATTTCTTTGCAAAACAAGCTTATTCACGTCCCAAAGTTTTCTTTATCAAATACCAACACATCTTAACTCAACATGGAATGACACGCGTTTATCTTACCTTACTCTTTCATACTTTGAATGAGCTGATTCGCAAAGAAATTCAAAGGGTGTGAAAATACCTTACAAATGATACCTCATAAGTTTAAATTGGTAGGGTTTTTGGCTGAGTTATTCAAGTTTTTCTTAAACCAGTCTTTGATACAAGTTCAAAAACAGCATCGAAAATCTCATTAGATATTATGATTCCGTGGAAAATTTTTTAAAAATATTTTTATACAAATTTTTTAAGCTTAAACTGTTTAGTAACCTGAGGGAATTTTTTAAAAAAATATTAAAAAAAAACTTTTTTTTTAATAAAAAACTAAATTATTGGAGGTATTTTCAAATCGGTCCAGCTCACGTAAATCTTATTATTTTTCAGAAATATTTTGGTAGAAGTCTTAAAATATAATAGATTTCATAATTCCAGTGGAAGAATAGTACCGATTTTTTCTTGTATGGGGAATGATGCAGTCTACTGTACATTAGTTGACTATGATTACTGGGCCGAGCTATCATAGTAGCACAATGCCACTAAGTGCATTTTAAAATTTTCAGGCAAAAGCCTCATGCGATTATCGATTATATTTTTTGTTTTTTGTGTGAAATATTTTATTTTTATCAGTATTTTTCTTTTAATCAAAATGTGTTGAAATAAAAGTGATAATAAAAAAAAAAAAAAATATTTTGCCAGAAAGCACCCCTCCCCCCCGAAAAAAAAATCCTGGCTACGGCCCTGCTCCTGCATATAGTTTTGGAAATGCAGTTTTTTAAAACTCTTGCGTTTGATATCATCATCATTAAAGTTATTAAATAATTAAACAGTTGGCAGCCCTCATCCATAAATTTTCAAAGTGAAACTTTCTTAAACCTTTTTTTTTACGCCGTGTACACATTTTTAGACTACAACCAACCTCGTCTGACACCCATATTGTGATACGTATTCCAGTTACCTAACTCCCATGTTCATGTTCAATTGAATTTTTTAAACAGATGGCAACCCTCCCACATGTTGCTTAGAAATAAATCCTTTTCAACACAATTGATACCCATATTGAAGTAATTAATTTAACTAAATTGAATTAATGTTTTAATATTTACCGGATAGCAAACTAAAATAATTTAAACCTTCTCCCAATTCTCAAATTCTCAAAATTTCGTCAAAACCGGTCCAGAGGTTTTTGAGTAAATGAGTTACACCACTTTTGCAACTTTACTTTATATAAATACGTATACGATTTACTCACTTCTCATTGAAAATCTTTAAAGCTATAAATAATGTTGTATGGGCGGTCAAGGTTGGCGTGGCCCGATGTTCCACAACTTGGTCGTATTCTTATAAATGCCATGGTGATTGACTTCGCCAAATTTCAACTGCGAAGCTGAATTAGTTCATTTATGCCAGACAAATTGAATTAGGCCAAGTGTGTACTGGTGAAAGGAGTAAAACTTAAATGCAAAATTTAATAAAAATTAAAATTTAAATTAAATGTCAATTAAATTGCAATTAAAAAATTTCGTGAAATCGGCTGTAAATGTACCAATTCTATTAAGAAAAATGTGGGACATAAATAATGTTCGTCTTCAAATAAACGTGCCGAGAGACGAAAAAAAATCAAAAGCCTATTGGGCAATTCACAAGGTGTTGTGAAGTTATATTTTCCTAACAAAAGTTGTGTTAAAACACGACGGTTGTAAACACCTGTTACGATTATTTATTATATCTCAGCACTTAACCTCACATAACACCGAATAAACATAGGTTGCAGAGTTGTATCGTCATGTGTTATTTTTCTTCACAAAACAATAACAACATTTTTACAACTGTCATGAAATATCATGACTTCACGACAAATACGACAAATACGACACCTTGTGAATTGCCCAAATATAATTATTATGAGAAGACGTAAATAATATTCCTCTTGAAATAAACGTCCCGAGAGACGAAAAAATAAAAAAGCCCATATAATTATTATGAGAAGACGTAAATCATATTCGTCTTGAAATAAACGTCCCGAGACACGAAAAAAAATAAAAAGCCCATATGTGACCTGGTCTACGAAAAGGGAGCTTACGTGCGAAAACTAGTTTTCTGTGAAAAAGCTGTTAAAAGTAAGCAACTCGTTTCGTCAGTTTCTCATTATCTCGTAATTGTTCTCCGCGCCGGACGTCCAGTAAGTGTTGTTGTTGGTCCAGTAAGTGTTGTTGTTGGTCCAGTAAGTGTTGTTGTTGGTCGGAATATTATTATAGTTCATCGTGTAAGTTGCTAGTGTGGAACATTTAAAAAAGTAACACTGAAGAAGTGACGTTTACTGTTTCTGTTGATTATCGTCTTCGCATTTCGCATGAAATGAAACATGAGTGTTGATGAGGAGTTCAGTGCCGTATACGGACAATATTTCCATGAAAAGAATGATGATTTGCCATCGAAGAAACGGAAGGCAAAAACTAGTGAAGATGTTCTCAAACCAGACGAGGAACCAGGTCCATCTTCCTCAGGATCAACACGTAAAAAGATCTCAAGGAAAACGACAACAAAGAAAAATACATAAACTACTCAGCATTATTATTTTTGGCCCATAATACGTTTTTCTAGTGTATAATCATGTCTTTATAGCTTATAATTCAATGTATTTTGTTCATTACCAATAAATTATATTTTGTCGTATTTTTACTCTTCTTTCTCTACATTTTTAGTACACTTCTAAGCAAGTTAGGATTTTCTGCTTTTCACCACGTGAAAAAGCATCTCATCTTCCATCCGAATCAACCAAAAAGTGAAAATTGATTTTTTGACACCTAAGCCCGCTTTCCGTAGACCAGGTCACATATAACACAGGTCAACAACGTTTTGTTCTAGGAAAGTGTAGGGTCATTTTCGAAGTAATTTTTTGCGTAGAATCCGAATCCGCGGTTTAAATTGCTCTATCACGTCAGGATTTTGAGATATCCTAACCTAAAAGTGCAAAAACGCTGTTTTTGCCCATTTTTGAGGTTATGTAGCTACGCAGATTTTGCTCTTCATAAAAAAGTAAACATGGTACATTAAAGTATAAGTCTTCCTCTTTTAAATGCCGTTGAGTTTGCTTAAACATCTTTATTTTTCACTGAGATATCGCATTTTGAAGTTTCGAGAACATAGTCTTTTTGACAATATTTTTGTTTCTCTTCTTTAAATGCCTGCATCGGTTTCTTTCTTTATTATGATTTTTTTGGACCAATCTTAAAAAAACTACTATTCAGACACAAAAGAAGAAAGTGTGCACCGTAATTTTTAACAAAATTTTGCTTTTGATGATACATGTATTTGTTTCAATAATTCAAATGGGGCTCTTTGGGGAATTTATTTTTAGCAAAAATTTAAAGAACAGTAATTTTGTTTGTCGGGCAATATTTTTTTCGTTATATACATTGGATCCTAGGCTAAAAACTTCTGTGGTAAAACTGTCCCTTCTTTGCTATTTAATGGCAAAGAGTAAGAGCCAATTGGGATTTCCAGCAGAAATGATTAACGTCTGGCTATAAAGAGAACCGATGCTCAAATAATTAAAAACCTATAGCTCTGGCCTTTAATAAGATAAGAATTACGTAAGTATCTGAGATTCAAATACTTATAAGAAAACGGGGTACTTTTTTAAAAAATAACAGTATTCTGATCCGATTCGGCTGACAGCCACGTCTTTGAAAACAGAATTTTGC
>NW_023458836.1:46251-71906 GCF_013731165.1 Rhagoletis pomonella | reverse complement strand
GCAAAATTCTGTTTTCAAAGACGTGGCTGTCAGCCGAATCGGATCAGCATACTGTTATTTTTTAAAAAGTACCCCGTTTTCTTATAAGCATTTGAATCTCCGATACTTACGTAATTCTTATCTTATTAAAGGCCAGAGCTATAGTTTTTTAATTATTTGTGCATCGGTTCTCTTTATAGCCAGACGTTGATCATTTCTGCTGGAAATCCCAATTGGCTCTTACTCTTTGCCTTTAAATAGCAAAGAAGGGACAGTTTTACCACAGAAGTTTTTAGCCTAGGATCCAATGTATATAATGAAAAAAATATTGCCCGACAAACAAAATTTCTGTTCTTTAAATTTTTGCTAAAAATAAATTCCCCAAAGAGCCCCATTTGAATTATTGAAACAAATATATGTATCATCAAAAGCAAATCCCGAAAATTTTGTCAAAAATTACAGTGCACACTTTCTTCTTTTGTGTCTGAATAGTAGTTTTTTTTAAGATTGGTCCAAAAAAATGATAATAAAGAAAGAAACCGATGCAGGCATTTAAAGAAGAGAAACAAAAATATTGTCAAAAAGACTATGTTCTCTTTGACGTACGTCAAAGGTAAAGGTGAAGTTGGAACTTATATGACTGCCCATTGATAGCTCGGTTATATAGCTTAAGAAACAATATGTTTGGAGACATTTTTATCAAAGTTGATAAATATGACATTTGACCAGTTTTGTTACACAAATACTCCCACGACCACAGGCAAAATTATTGGCTACAATTTGTCATTTTGTTTGCCATATACACGTTTTATCGGTGCACTTGCACAACATTCGCATTCGCAAAAGCTCCGCATTGATTATTGCGAATGCGAATGTTAAAAATAATGCGGAAGCTCCGCGGTTGCGAATGCGAATGCGAATATTCGCAACAACCCTGGTACATACATACGTACGAACCATAGTGCTTCCAGACATATAGCAAGCGAATTCGCTCATAGATATGTGCATACATACATACTTGTTAGTAGATCAAACAGCCCATGTACATATTTGTTTTCACTTTGGTCTCCCTTTCTACCTTCTAGGTATATACAGGGTGTCCCAGAAGTAACCTGGCAAACTTAAGGAGAAGGTAGGTGGGGGGATGAGCTCCCTGATAAACAAAAATTTTTCAGGTAGAAGTGTCACTGTTTTTGAAATATTTAAATATTTTGGAATTAAAAAAAAAATCGCGCCTTTTCATGCATTTTCTTTAACTGCATCTACAAACAAGCCTATACTTAGTAAATTTTTTATGTAAAATACTTCCAGATAGTTGCTTCTCTATACTCAAATGCAATGTAGTTAAAATATATTAAGGAACCATCATACAATTATGACTATTTTAGGATTTTTAACTTTTTGATATTTTTTTCCCCAACTTTGACTATCTCTGGTGAAAAAAATGCACTGAGCTATAACTTTACATTACATAAAAAAATTTCTCATTTCATAAAGATTTCCGAAAGGTGCCAGTCTTACTATTTCGAATAGAAAACAATAAAAATATAGCCGCTTTTGTGGGTAAAGGACTGAGACACGCTATGTGTATGTGGAATGTATTTAATAAATTTAAATTTAAGTTGGTCTTGTTACCGACCAATGACATGCTAAATAGGACAACGGTACATTATTACTTGCTCCTAACATAATTTTGTGTTACTTACCGGGATTCGGACTAGAGTCAATAACAAGGGCTATATCTATCAATATTTTTTGTAAAGGATGGGTTCACGTGAAATAGAATAAACATGAGTTGTTTGAAGAAAAATTTATTCATTTATTGATAAAATATGCTCAAATTGGCGACCTTCTACTCTAATACAAGCTCGGCACCTTTTAAGAAAATACGCTTTTAGAGATCCTAAACTCAATTGGGCTATCTCAGCAGCAGCTCCATTTATTTGTTCCCGAAAATGCTCTTCGTTTTGAATTATTTTTGAATAAATTTTGTCCTTAAGACAGCCCCAGTAGAAAAAATCGAATGGATTCAGGTCTGGCGATCGAGCGGGCCACGTGATTGGCCCGTATCGTCCAATCCATCGGCGAGGATAAGTGTCGTCTAAATGAGCTCTTACTTCACGCCCGTTGTGAGCAGGGCATCCGTCATTTTGCTGCCATAGTCTTCGCCGCAGGTTTAAGGGTAAATCTTCTAAAAGAGTTGGCAGCCGTTCCTGAAGGAACTTTAAATAACTGTGGGAGTTGAGCGTTGGCGGCAGTTTCACAGGTCCCAATATCTGACAATTAAAAATACCGCACCATAAATTTATTTTGTGCTGGTACTGCGAACGATCTTATCTCATTTCGTGAGGATTGTCTATCTGCCACTGTTATGACATGGTTATGTAAATTAAAATAACCATCACGTTTGCATGATGATTCATCGCTCCAAATTATTTTATTAAAAAATTTGGGGTCTGTATCATGCATTCGCAACATTTCACGGCAAAATCTAACCTTCGACAGGTAAACTCTTTCTTGTAGAGTCTGAACACGTTGAATGTGGTAGGGATGGTATTTTAAAGCCTTGTGAACTGTAGTTTTTGGTATTCCAGTCCGTCTTTCCATCATTCTCACTGAAGTCGATGGACCTAGTTCCACTTCCTCTAACACAACTCTAACATCTACCGTTGCAGGACGTCCTGTCTCGCCGCCACGCCTTCCAGGTATGCGACTTTAAAAATGTTAAAAATGATAGTTAAAAGAAGAATGGCTTCAAACAAGGAAGGTGTAAAAATTATTTACCTTCAGAAATTTCTCTATGGGTGCGGGGGTATACTTCACGACCCGGATGCCGACGATTTGGGTATCGCTCTGCATAGGGTCTTTGAGCAGCTCTGACATTACAGCAAGCTTCACCGTAAATTAGGTGAATATCCGCGTGTTCATGCGACATATACTGCGTGTTCTCTGTCATAGTATTAATAACACAATGTTCGAAGGGTCCAATTTCACAAAATCCACTTTCAAATAAAATAATGTCAGGAGCAAGTAATAATGTACCTTTGTCCTATTTAGCATGTCATTGGTCGGTAACAAGACCAACTTAAATTTAAATCTATTAAATACATTCTAGCGTGTCTCAGTCCTTTACCCACAAAAGCGGCTATATTTTTTTTTGTTTTCTATTCGAAATAGTAAGAGTGGCACTTTTCTGAAATCTTTATTAAATGAGAAATTTTTTTATGTAATGTAAAGTTATAGCTCAGTGCATTTTTTTCACCAGAGATAGTCAAAGTTGGGAAAAAATATCAAAAAGTTAAAAATCCCAAAATAGTCATAATTTTAGGATGGTTCCTTAATATATTTTAACTACATTGCATTTGAGTATAGAGAAGCAACTATCTGGAAGTATTTTACATAAAAAATTTACTAAGCATAGCCTGGTTTGTAGATGCAGTTAAAAAAATACATGAAAAGGCACGATTTTTCTTTAATTCAAAAAAATTTAAATATTTCAAAAACGGTGACGCTTTTACCTGAAACATTTTTGCTTATCAGGGAGCTCACCACCCCACCTGCCTTCTCCTCAAGTTTGGCAGGTTACTTCTGGGACACCCTGTATATACTCTTATATACACGGGACAATAGCCCTTCACAGCTAAGCGCCAACTACAGCAAACGGCTGACAGAGGCACACACGTATATACCTACTCTTTTGTACTAATAGGCATATTAGTTTGATTTTGTTTTTTCACTTTGCTCCCGCGTTCACATATCAAAATACGTACATACATCAGGTTCTTTCCCTAACAATCCGGACCGGATCCGGTAATTAGAGAATAATCGAAAAGTTTGCTCTCAAAAATGGAACATAATCCAGAAGTACGGGAGCGCAAAAAACCACATTTCGTGCCCAGAATTTGTGAAACAGCTAGTGATTTGCTCAATTTTCGGTACCCAATACTTAAAAAAGATTTCGGTACCCAATACTTCCTTTTCGGTACCCGATACAGATTCTTTAAACCTTCGCCATTATATGCATTTCAAGTTTAGAAAAAACTTTAATTACTAATTTATATGATATCGGCTAAAACACTTGAACTTATCGCAACAGAGAAATATTATTTTATCAATTTTAATCTTAGTTGGTCCAAGGTTCAAGAAAAATGCTTTTACGGATGAAGAAGCCTTTCAGGGGGGAGATTCTGTAACCAGTTAGCGACAAGTTTCGGGTCGATATCGCACTTGTTGACGTAAAAATATTTCATATCATACGTCAACAAAACCGATGCCGAATCGAAAATTGTCGCTAACTGGTTACAGAATCTGCCCCAGGCTGCAAAAATGATATCGTTTGATTCAGCTGGAACAAAAATGCTTCAAACAAGTACGAGTTTCTCTGCATTCCGGCCTCGAACCGACATATATACATCTTTCATTTGAATCCGTATTAAAAGCTCTATTGGCTCCTACATTCGGGTTTTTATAGGCGCCTCCCCTGCACGGTTCTTCCATATTTTTTGCCTGTGTGCACTTTTATTCGAAACCTAAATGTTTCGGTACCGAGTATCGAGAGTATTGGATACTTTTTAAATCGGTACCGAATATCGATCAATACTTAAAAGTATTGACTCAGCACATCACTAGAAACAGGCAACATGTAAACACAAAACAGCTGCACCCGGATTCCAACATTCGCTATCGCTAAAACTCCAACGCCTAAAAGTGCTAAATGAATTTTAGCAATTTTCAGCGATTTTCGCGATTCTATCATGAAAATGCAACTCTATTTTCTAATCTAACTCTAATTTTTTGACAAATTTTAGCGATGAACAAAATGAACCCGGATAAAGTGAGTGAACTGTTTTTGACAGCTCAAACAGCTAAAATGGCGATTCCAGCGTTTTTTCCATCGCTAAAAATACTTATTTTTCGCTTAAAAGCCTGCAAATTTGACGACGACAAATATTCGGTGTTAAAAAAGTAAATCAACAAAAAATAGGTAATATTTAGATTGTTGTTTGTTTAAACTACCCGATTAAATAAAAATTGTTGAAATTCATATTAAAAATGAAAAACTGCAACAGTAGAAGGGTGACAAATGAGCAAAAATATATGCTTGTTCAATATTTGGAAGAACAGGAATTTGCTCATGACAGGTATGGAAAAGATTTTCTCGTAAATGAAATCGTTTAAGTTCTCTTTTTTTAAATTCGTGAATGACGTCCGGTTGTAAACGTTTGCTGGAGCAGTGGAACCATCTTGCCCAGAAACTAAACGCGTGTGGAGGAGCCATTAAAGACGGTGAAGGATGGAAACAGAAAAAAGTCAACCAACTATTTTTGATGCGATCACCATTAAAAAGATCCTTTGCACTGCCTTTAAAAAACATGATTGTTAGATATGAACGAATTTTCATTCCGAGCGGTAAATACGAAAATCATGTACAAAGAAGTTTTCGTGCTCGTATATTCAGGCCATGTAGTTCGAGAGCAACTTGCCCGAAAATTGGCTCCGTGTGTTTGCAGTAACCACACCAGTGTTCATAAAATATGACCATAGTCCTTCTAAGAAACGATTGGGTGTGTGGTTTAGTAAATAATGGCTAGCAACTTAAGAATCGGCTTGCATAGTGAATTATGTTTTATATTTATTGCTGGTTTTCATGAATAGCATTACATCAGTTTTTTGTATTTATGGCTGCAACAAAATGCTTAATTAACCGACTTCTTATCACTTTACAAACACTTTATTTAATTTGCAATCCAAAACTCTTCGATTGTATATGTCAATGTTATTGCGGCTTGTTAACATTTTTTATTTTTAATTCTTCGATTGTACTTTATTAAGTTTTTTACTTATAAGTTATATGAATTTATAATAAATAGGCCAAAATTATTGAAAAGTTCTACTTACTCTTATTTTCACTATTTATCACTGTTAAAATCAAAACAAAATTTGAAAGCTGCCGTTGCTGCACAGCGTTCCTGGCGGCTGGATAAAGTACTAAAATTTAGGCTAAGCAATTTTTAGCGACAGGGTGGACAGAATCGCGATCTTCGGAGTTCGCCAAAAATTCGGATAATATTTTAGCTTAAGCGTTTTAGCATTTTAGCGATAGCGAAAGTTGGAATCCGTGTGCTGATATGCACTTTGACGCTTTATCAATTTTTACCCGGAGAAAAAGTCCGGGCTGTTTTGGGCAGGTAGAACAAGACACTTACGATCCAATAGGTTCCAATTTTCGCTCTCTATTACCCATTTTGTTGAGTACGGGAATGATTTCTGGGCTATTTTGGGCACCCGCGGGATCCCGTATTGCGTACGGGAAAGAACCTATCTTGGCACGAATCTCAGTGCAGGTACCCGCGCATATATATATATTTCCGTATTTAATTGTTTAGAGCAAAACAAGTCACCCAATACATGCTATTGTGCTCAGATGCGCTGAGGCAATACAATGACTCCCCAAAATATTCATATCAGTGCGAACGAAATCTGATTTTGATAATTACCCAATAAAATCAATTTTTTAGATCAAAATAATTATTTTAAATAACATCCCAGAAATTAAAACTATTAAAATAACTTTAAACCCCTGCAATTTTTGCGAAAATTACGCACTCGAACATATAAATACATACGTCCACGTATATGTATACAAATTCTATTATGCTCAGACGCGCTGAGACAATACAGTGACTCTAAAAATATTTCACAAGTATTCAATTTATAAAATTTACACAAATAATTAGAAAGAGCACCCAATAAATTAAATTAAAATGACCGAGGAAAAACAAGATACCACTTCCCTCTAGCCCTCTCAACAGGCACCAAAAAACACGGTCAAAGTCCCAAACTGACGACGAGGAATTTACCAAAGCTCAGAAAAAATTCCTCTTCGAGGTATCTAAGCTTAAAAAATATTGCGCGAAGTGGTGGAAGATTTGCGAAACAGATCACTCGGAGGCCAGTCTCAAGCTTTACTTGGAGGAACTCAACAAACACTTGTCTTGGGTGGAGAACTCGTACGAAGCGGTATGCATGAGCAGCTCGGACGAGAGGTCCAGTAAGGTATGCGAAGCGAAATACGACACCGCTGTAGACACGTGCATCAGTACTAGGACGCGCATCAACGAGTTATTTAGCCATCGCCAACCCGACATGATAACCGCCAGTAACATCAGCATTCCAGCAGTACCAGCGCCACCCGAACTCCAAAACTATTTTAAAGGCCTGCTTGTGACACGGAAACATTTTACGGAGGATATGAAGACTGGCCGTCCTAGGGTTAGGGACATGTTCACAGCAGTGTACATAAATCGCCCCAAACTCTCTCAAGCCCAGAAGCTTTATCATTTAAGGCAAAAAGCTCGAGGTAAAGCTGGACTCATAATTAAAAATTATGCACTTAACGACCACAACTTTAAGCTGGCGTGGGACGCTTTAAAGTCTCGATACGAGAATCGCAGGATTCTCGTCGACAACCAGCTCAGTACCCTTTTTAATATTCAACCCATTCATAGTGAAAATGGGGAAAAAATTCAGGCAATACAGACCACTATTAATAATTGCCTCTCAACCCTCAATGCAAATGGTGTATCCACAAAAGACTGGGACCCTACGCTAATATACCTCTGCTCCTCAAAACTCCCAGACGAAACTCTTGCGTTATGGGAACAATCACTCAACTCAAGAAAGGAGTTGCCTCTCTGGTCCGAAATGGACCAATTCCTGACAACACGGTACGAAGTTGTAGAACGACTTAGTACGTATAGGCCAAATAAACCCAAAGGCTCGAACCAAAATTACGCTCCTCGCTCATCAACCCCTAATAATAATAACTCTTTCAGCCATAAAAGCAGAACCCACTCATTTAACGCTGAGATAAAAAAGCAGGCATCTTGCAAATTATGCAACTCCAACCACTCTATGATGAACTGCGTCAAATTCAAGGAACTCTCAGTGCAGGATCGGAACAAATTCATAAAGGGTAATCACTATTGTAGGAACTGTTTAGCCTTCTCCCATTTAGAAACTGAATGCCATAGCAATTTTACCTGTGTTTACTGCCAAAAACGGCATCACTCTCTTCTCCATTACCCCGCTAAATCACATACAGCAAATACTGGCACAAGGCCAAAATCGAATCCGGCGCGACTTCCACCCCCAGCGAATAGCGACCCAAACAGAGCTTCAACCTCAAAAGACGCTTAACAAAACCAAACACCCTCGTCTTATCAACAAAACCAAACCCTCTCACACTTCGCGATTAGTAGAGAAAAAGCTCTACTTACTACCGCAAAGGTCTCAATCCTGCATAATCGAGAAATATTCGAAATTCGAGCTCTTATAGATCAAGGATCTCAGAAAATGATGTAATGTGGAACGATTATTTGTCAAATTTGACAAGGGTTGACGGAAAATCGTTCTACATTACATCACACTCCTACCCTGTCGGAAACACCAACAACGAAAATGAGATCTCAGAAAACTTTCCTAGCATCTCGCATACAAAAACTGCTTGGCCTCCGGACAAAAGCCACTTATTATGAAATTATTGGAATGGGTGGTCGCGTAATGCAAAATGCGAACAAAATCTGCGCTATTACCATTTGTTCTGCTGATACAGTCATGAAAATAACCACAAACGCGATAATCCTCCTGCAACTCACTAATTTCTTGCCATCGTTCAATGTTACATATATTGAACTGCAAGAATACTAATCTCTCCCTCTAGCAGACCCTAACTGCTTTACTCCAGCTCGAATAGACATGGTATTAGGAAGTGATGTCGTCCCCCAAGGAACGTGGAAGGTGGAAGTTTAATAGCGCAAAACTCAATATTTGGGTGGATTTTGAGCGGCCCAGTAACCGAGAACGTCTCATCATTCACGACCCAGGTAATTAAAAACTCGACAGATGCTCTGAACGACCTATTCAAGAAGTTCTGGGAACAGGAGGAAGTACCATCAACCCCGACTCTCATCGACGACGATGTATTTTGCGAAAACCTCTACGAAAGGTCCACAGTTCGCAGAGATGACGGTCGTTACGTAGTAAAACTCCCCTTTAAAACTACCTTCCCAGACACGATTGCACTTGGACACTCAAGACCTGCAGCTCAACAACAGTACCTCAGTATCGAGCGAAGCATCGAAAGAAAACCTGAACTGCAGCAAACGTCCACCAAAGTTTTGGAAGAGTATCTGACCCTAGATCACATGGAACCCACAGCGTCGCAAGAGATTATACGTGATGGAAAGTATTTTTCCTTTTACTTACTTCACCACGCAGTTCTAAAGCCAGATAGTAAAACTACGAAAGTGCGAGTAGTTTTCAACGCTTCCAAACTGTCTCACTCTGGCATTTCTCTAAACGATATCCTCCACACGGGCCCCGTACTTCAAAATGATTTAATGCTCGTTATCCTCAAATGGCGACTGTACAAATAGGTTTTCAATGGTGACATTGAGAAAATGTACCGCCAGATTTACGTACACCCAGAGGAACAAGATTTCCAAAGAATCGTATTCCGTAGAACCCCTCAAAGCTCGGTCGAAGACTTCAAATTAAAAACGGTGACCTTAGGTATCAATTGCGCACCATACTTAGCTATAAGAACCCTGCACCAACTAGCCAAAGACCCACTTGACAAACACCCAAAAGCCTCTAAGATTCTACTGAACGAAATTTACGTAGGCGATATACTGTCAGGCGGACATGATCTCGACTCGACACTCACTTCGATGATTGAGGTAATTGCAGCACTAAAATTCGCAGATTTCCCATTAAGGAAAATGACGGCAAACCACAAAGAAATACTCCAAAATATACCCACATCTGACCGCTTAGAAGCAGACTTCCTCCATTTCCAAGATTCCAGCTCCGCAAAAACTCTCGGAATAAAATGGAATGCCCTTAGTGATGAGTTTTCATACTCAATCGATCCTCTTCCAGACTCTAGCCACTAAAAGACAAATTTTGTCGTCCGTTGCTAAACTTTTTGACCCGGCAGGGTGGCTAACGCCAATGATGATCCAAGCCAAAATGTTACTCCAACAACTCTGGATGGAAGGCCATCAGGGAAATTTGGATACCACGATGGGTTCAGTTTTCCCTTAATAAAACTATCCAACTTCACGGATTCTCAGACGCATCCGAAAAGGCCTTCTGCGCCTGTGCCTACCTCAGAGTGGAACACAGCGAGAATCAAGTATGCTCTATGTATGTATGTAAGTTTGCTGAGAGCGAAAAGTAAGGTTGCACCCTTACAAACAGTTAGTCTTCCTCGCTTAGAACTCTGTGGAGCAGTCCTTCTCTCCAAACTAATCAAGCAAATTCAATCCCAACTCGATTTGCCATCACACGAACTCACACTCTGGTCAGATTCCTCTATCGTTTTGGCCTGGTTGGAAAAACCCCCATGGACATGGAAGACGTATGTAGCGAACCGAACCTCTCTCACCCTACAGAATGTCAGCAACGCCACTTGGAAACACGAATGCAGCTCAGACAACCCTGCAGACCTAGGCACAAGAGGATGTAAGCCACAAGATCTAGCCTCCAGCTCGCTATGGTGGAATGGCCCCCAATGGCTCTCTAAACCCTCCACGCGTTGGCCAAAGATCGCGCCTCCAACTCTCTCTCCCCCTGAACAAAAATCGGTGGAAGCGTACCACACGATAGAGAATGAAGACCTTCTCCATCGATTCTCGTCATTTCCCAGCGCACTTAGGGTAATCGCCTACGTATATCGATTTATCCACAGTGCACAGAAGGAGCCAATACCCACCACATACACACTCACCCAAGAAGAAATAGGTGTCGTAAAAACGCGGCTCATCATATGTGCCCAACGTAATCATTACGGAGAAGCGGTGCTCGTTACTATATTTGAACCCAATGCTTGACAAAACAGGTCTGATGCGCGTAAACGGCCGTCTCAAATACGCCGCACTCAGCTTTAATGAAAGACACCCTGTTATAGTGCCGGAGAATTCAAGATATTTCGCGCTTTATGCTGATTTTCTCCACTCGATCCTACTCCACGCCGGCAAACAGTTAATGATCCGTGCAGTCCACCAAGAGTACTACGTACCTCGCCTCAAGCAGAAAATCAAAGGATTCATCTTCCACTGTAAAACGTGCACAATCCACAAACAAAAGATGAGATCCCAAATCATGGCTGCTCTACCCCCAGAAAGATCCACCTACTCACTACCCTTGATTTCGCAGGCCCATTCTTGGTGAAAACTTCCGCATTACGCCGAAGCTCATACACGAAGGCTTACGTCTGTGTGTTTGTATGCTTCTCGACGAAGGCGATCCACCTCGAACTCTGCTCGGACCTGACAACTGAAGCCTTTAAGGCAAGCTTTGCCCGTTTTGTTGGCCGGCGAGGATTACCACACAAAGTCATGTCAGACAACGGCAAAACATTCGTTGGCGCACAACGATCCATTTATAGAGAACTCTCCAGCTTTCTCAAGGACGTCGTTCCAGACATTTCTGAACATTATGCCGTACATGGTCTCTCATGGCAATTCATACCCCCATATTCTCCTCATATGGGAGGTCTATGGGAAGCGGCGGTAAAAAGCTTTAAGGCGCACTTCAAAAAAGTGGCAGGCAATTAAAAGTTTACCTTTGAGGAGCTCCCCACTCTCCTCATACGCATCCAAGCGGTCCTTAATTCCAGACCACTCTCTTCCATGTCTCAGGACCCAAATGATTTGTTAGCCTTAACTACAGGTCATTTTCTACGTGGAGCCCCATTACTCTCCCTACCAGAACCTAACGCTGAAAACCTCTCCCTGGTGAATAAGTGGCAAAATTTAAGGTACCCCACCAGTTTAGTACAGGCTGGAAAAACGAATACCTAAAGGAGTTGCACAAGAGAAACAAATGGAAAGGACTCGAAACAAACATCACTGAAGGAGACTTAGTCGTCATCAAAGATGACCTCCTCCCCCCCAAATGAGTGGCGCCTCGGACGCATCGTAAAACTTTATCCCGGTCCTGATCAAAACGTTCGCGTAGCAGACATCCGTATCAAAACAGGAGTTGTCACACACAATATTGCGCGATTATGCTTATTACCACCCTCATAAATGTCCTTACTAATCATATACATACCTACAGATGTGCATCTTCATGTACGAAATCCGTAAACTTCACTCAACTTAACTCATTTATTAGCCCATACATATGCACATTCCGCTCTCATTTTCAATATTTTCACACTTATCTGGAATCACCCTAATGCTGTTTTGAAATTCCTTTTCTTCCTAGGACAAACGACGAGCCGATGGAGCCGAACAAGTGCCGCTTATGTTGCCGCCGTCATTCCCTGCGCTACTGTAAGGCGTTCCGGGCTATGACTCCTGAGGAAAGGCATGAATCGGCACGCGCACACAAGTACTGCGTGAATTGTCTGGCCACTTCACATGTCACAGGAGCTTGCGATTCCCCGGCCAGCTTTCACCGATGTGGCAGAGCACACCACACACTGCTACACCGATCGACTTCGAGCTCGCCTGGGCAGAGGCGCAAGAGGGCGACCCAAGGCGGTCGAACAGCCAATCACCGCACCATCCGCAAACCGCCCCGAAGCCTCCAGAGCCGCTCTGCCGCCAAACGTCGTCAGATCCGGGAGCTGCTAAACAAAGTCCAAGCCATCATCGAGCAGCTGAAGGAGTTGTTGCATCTGCACAGGGCGGGCGCCATATTGAGGACATGGACGAGTAATGGCCACAGCATCTTAGGTTTCATATACCAACAAATGCATACATATATATAAACATCCAATCATGAATTTTTCTAAGATTAATATACTTTGAATTTCCCCCAAAATTTTACCTAGAATCTTGAATTCTACCTAAAATGTAAACATTGGTTTTCGAACATAGATATTAAACATACACATGTACACATATATTTAAAATGATAGAAAACTTAACGTTAGAACACGAAGTGTCTACACTCGTAATCGAACAATCAATCCGGAACGACCGCCTCTTTTTACATTGTATACAGTCCAATGAATTTCAATAAATCCGCTGAACAGTTATTTATATTATTAAAGAAATTTGACCTTTTATTTAAACGCATTAAACAGAGCCCGATTAAGTTGCCAAGAGTTTTAAAACAGGTGGTACCCCTTTTCGAATTATTTTCTTACTAAACCCTATTAAATCCCTCTTGTCTGACGTCCGTATTGTGATATATATTCCAATTATCAAATTCCTTTAATTCAAGAAGAATTTGATTTTTCAAACAGATGGCAACCCTCCTACATGTAGTTA
This sequence comes from Rhagoletis pomonella, assembly GCF_013731165.1. Lineage (NCBI taxonomy): Eukaryota > Metazoa > Arthropoda > Insecta > Diptera > Tephritidae > Rhagoletis > Rhagoletis pomonella. The sequence continues at coordinate 58,638 of NW_023458836.1, read as the reverse complement.
AGAACTAAAACCCTTATCAAAAACCATTTGATTGATACTCATATTGTAGTAATTCATTTAATTTAAATGAATTTAATTTTTAAACGGGTGGCAACGCTTGTAAAACACCTCAGAAATATGTTTAATGTTCAACCTGAAGGTTTCTTAGCAATCTTTCATTTGACACCCATATATTAATTTTTCGGATTTATAATATTTTTTCCGATTTATAATATTAGTAAGGACACCTTACTATAAGCACCTACCATAGATATGTCTGTGTACCAAATTTCAAGTTCATGTGACTTATGGTATCGAAGTTATAGATGATAAAAATTTCCACGCCTATGGAAAGAGCCACGCGCCTTTTACAAACCCATTTATATATTCCTTTCTATAAGCACCTACCATAGATACGTCTGCAACAAAATTTCAATTTCATGTCACTTATGGTTTTGAAGTTATAGCTGATAAAATTTCCACGAATATGGGATGAGCCACGCCCCCTTTTACAAACTCATGTATATATGTATCAGGGTTGTTGCGAATATTCGCATTCGCATTCGCAACCGCGGAGCTTCCGCATTAATTTTAACATTCGCATTCACTTTCGCATTCGCAATAATCAATGCGGATCTTTTGTGAATGCGAATATTGAAGGGACCGAAAGTAACAGTTATTTTCTTTACGAGTTAAACTTGGCCAAATATTTTTTATTCCCAACTAAAAGTCCTTTCCGCACAATAAACAAACCGCTTATCCAAATTAAACAAGGGTGACAGGTAATAAGATCAACGGAAATAAGGTCAATTGACTTTATTTCCCACCCTGGTGCGAAATAAAGTCAATTGACATTATTACCTTTCCAAAAGCGAAATAAAGTCAACAAAAATTTGGAAATAAAGTCATTGACGCTATTTCCTCATTCAAACGGAACTAGCGTCAACAATACTCAAAGTATGTCGATTCATAGAAAAAAATGTTGTTCTTAAAATAAACATTGCCCCGTAAGTGTTGTTTTTTAATAGATGGAAAAGGTTATTGCCAAATCCTCAGTGTTGTGATATTAATCCACACACAATCATGAACTACCACCAATTGATTTTATTAAAAAAATTTAAATTACGAATATGTAAAAACACGATGCGAAAAACTAAACGCCTGCGCAGAGCTGGAATACGAGAAATATTTGAAGAAAGAGTATAGAAATGACCCATAACTTGCAGAACATGTTTCGTTTCCACAAAAATAAAGCGAACACTATTAAATTGAAGAAACAGTCCATGTCCAAAAACCCCGGAGGAACACTGAAAGAATTCTGTGTTTTAAATTAGCATATTTTGAACGAATTCGGAATGTCTAAGGTGGAAAAGAAACCAATCTTTCTATAAGGAAACAATTATAGAAAAAGAATTTTCTTACACTGTATTCATGTCTCCGCCAGCAATTTGTGACACCATCATTTAAAAGCAGCTAAGGAGAACGACGACACTATTTATTAAATGGCACATTCAACGAGCCAATGTGCCAAAATGCGGGTATAAACAATTATTGATTATTTAATATCGGAACCGAGATCATATAAGTTAATTGATTGGTTTTCACACACTTTTGAAACACAAATTATATGCTTTTTTACTGCAGACAAGTTGTTGCCCCAAAACACAGCAGAAATCTTCCAATCAGGGCTGCCAACTATCCTTAGTTATGAGGTGCCATATTGTGGATAAAAAAGTGCCAAAATGTACCAAATAGAAAAATAAAAGTGCCAAAAAAGGTGTCATTCCTTTTAATCATTCACATTTAGCAATAAAATAAAGCTACATTTTCCAAACAAAAGTGCAATGATAAAATAAGATAAATCAGTTGAATAGCCTTTACAAATTAGAAAATTTTAGTTGAGAAAAATAAGTGCACGCAAAGGATTTCACAAAAATGAAATGTAATTTTTTTTACAAAAGTGCCATTTTGGCACTTTGTGCCAAATTAAAAAATTAAGTGCCATTTGAAGTAAAATAGGGACAAATGGCATGGTTTGAGCCAAGTTGGCATCCCTGCTTCCAATAACTTACAAATATAAAAATATGAAATATCGAGGGCTTGAATTCATTAATACCCTTTATCTGCAATTTGCACAAAAACTAATTTGTGATTTTAGAAACCATCTGGGACTTATTACCTGTCGTTATATAAGGTAGCATTAATATCACTGATGACAGTTAAAGCTTAGGTGGATTTTTATATCAGAATCTCATCTTTGTGAAAAGTGTGCAGATAGAGGGTATTATTGAATATAAGCCCTCGATGTTTAAAATATATAAAAATTTTATTTCAAGGTATACAAAAAATAAATCTACCTTCGTTACAGCACGGCGGGACACGGGAAGGGGGGCCGAGGGGCCGGGGCCGGGGGGCCGCGGCGTAGCGTGGCGTGGTATGCCCGCCGGTCGCGCGGGCGCAGCGCGCGCGTTGTAGCGCGTTGACGCGGGCCGCCGCGAAGCTAAGCTAATTTAATGTTTGAAAGAGAAATAATGTCAATGGATTTTATTTCGTTTTTAAAAAGGTAATAATGTCAATTGACGTTATTTCGCACCAGGGTGGGAAATAAAGTCAATTGACCTTACTTCCGTTGTCACCTTAACAAGTTTGGTATCAAATGAAAGAGGACTTAAATAGCTTTAAAACTGAAATGTCTAAGCAAACAAAGTCACCTATTGAAAAATATTTCAATAAAAAATTATAATTAATTACCATAGAACAAACCTTGGGTCAGGTATATGAATTTCTTTAGTATTAAATGATATAAAAAAATATATAAATAGAGGTGGTAACCTTCGTTCGTTATTTCTGTTTAAAAGCTATTTCAGTCCTCTTTCACATGATACCAAATTTGTTTAATTTTGATAAGCTCTTTGTTTATTATCCAGAAAAATCTTTCGGAATAAAAAATATTATGCCAAGTTTAACTGGTACAAAAAATAACTTATTTTCGGTCCCTGGAATATTATGCAAGTGCAATGACAAAACATATATCTGGCTAGTCACAGAAGAAAGTATCAAAAATGAATTACATAAACTAAAATCGAAAAACGCTGTTGACGTTACTGGTACTACACATTCAGAAACAACCAAACGAATGATAATGAATAATTCTTTGGAAAACCACGGTGTTTAAACAACGATCTTGCCATGATACTAGATTGTGAAGATGAAAGTCAGGAGGATACATACGACATTTGCAGAGCAATGCAATTCCCAAAAAAGAATTATTGCACCGCAATAAAAAAAATAGACATAACAGAAAGTCCCTTCGACTGATGCGGCGTCAATCGGAAAGAATTTACAATTTTGTCAAGTTTCAAGTTTTTCGCAGCGAGCGAGTAGTTATTTAGTGGCGCAGGTTTGATTTACGACCCTTTAAAAACTTTTTATTGAATACAATGTTCCAATTTTTAAATTCAAGTACTAAAAAAAAAATATTACAAATTACTAACCTTTCCATTTTTTATTTAACTAAATCACCTCATTTACTCACCTAAATTATTTATTAACAAGTAAAAAAGTCTAAGTTCGGGCGGAATCGAACATTAAATACCCGGCGCAAGTATTCAATATAGTTTTTTCACCTTACCGAAAACTACCGCTACATGGTAAGCAGTGGTGGTTTTAGGTCTATTTCAAACATTTTCGACAGAACGTTCAGTTAGACATAATGACATAAACTTATATAGATATATGTGGGCGGCATCACGCCCATTTTCCAAAATTGTTACTTCTTTTCAAGGAATTGTTGTTAGTTTCAATTTTGGGCAAAATTAGCGTTATAAAAAGGTGGTCGTAATTTTAGTCAGATTTCAATAACTTTCAAAGTTTTGCCTTTATGGGGCAACCACAATAATCATACCGAGTTTGGTACACATTGATCGAACGGTTACCGAGATACACATATGGGCATTTCCCAAAAAAGGTAAACCGAAAATGCAAGTAAATGAATTTAAACGGCTTTATAACTTTATATTTCGTATTCAGAAGGCGAAAAGAGGTTTTGAAAACGGGAAACTGTGGAGAGGAGAACTAAAAAAAATTAAATAAAAAATTAAATTTAGTATGTGTTACTAGTAAAAATATTGTATGGGGGGAAAATCTGTCGCGTCCGACATGTCGCGTCCGTTACCAGATTTTAATTCAAAATTAAATCAACAACAAATTGCTTCTGATTAAAAATGAATTGGTTGTGACGGTCCATAATTAGACTTTATTTAAAGAATGTTTAATAAAGGAAAACCTTACACGATTCGCTGAGTTTTGCTTAGTTTTAACATGTACTCTAAAATCACTTCTGTTTTTGTCGCGTCCGATATGCCCTACTTTTCATCGATTTTCTCGACTTCAGTGTTCCAAGCGCACCTAGTTTTTTGTCAACCAAAGGACGGTATAAAAGCTACACAACAGCAAATTTTTTTTACAAGTGACTTCAGTTTTCGTATGATTTATTTAACTCTAAAGTCGTACGAATGTCGCGTCCGTAACCCAGGAAATACCCATATGTGGTCTTAAGTGGGCGGGGTCGCGCCCATTTTCCAACATTTTATTATAAGCGTACTTTTTGCTAAAGAATTATTGCAAACATCAATTTTGAATAAATTAGCATCAGTATTTACTGATTTATCGAAGCTTTCGTATTTCTCTAAATTACCGTTATGTGGGATGTGGGTGTGGTTATTATCCGATTTATTAAAAATTCAGCCGTTTGGTATGTTTTGTGAAGGCCGACAACTGTGCCAAGTTTGGGGGAAATTGGTGGAGCGGTTCCCAAGATATACACATTAGCGTGGGCCGAAAATCCGCTTTTTTTAATTTTGATTGGTAATAGCAGAAATATGGTTCATTATGCTTTATGAAAAGTCAGTGTGAAATTTGAAATTTTTCGGTCAATATCCTAGGCTCGCCAAAGTACCCAAGTACTTGAAATTTGGTGGACCTGGGCGAGCCTAGGATATTGACCAAAAAATTCCAAATTTCACACAGATTTTTCTTAAAGCGTAATGAACCATATTTTTGCTATTACCAATCAAAATTCTAAAAAAGCGGATTTTCGGCTAATACACATGTAATCATAATTCTTATTTTTCGTTTAAAAATGATTGTACATATCAATTTTGAGTGAGTAAGCTTCAGTGGTTACTAAAATATCGCAGTTTTCGTATTTCTGAAAACTACCGTTATATGGGAGGTAGACGTGGTTGTCGTTCGATTTTGCCCATTTTCAACACCATCCGTCCCACGCTCAAAAGAAGTACAAATACCAAGTTTCGTTAAGATATCTCAATTTGTACTCGAGTTATCGTGTGCACATAGGGTTACTCTTTTCATTCTGATCATTTATGTATACATTTGTCTATATCTATCTCGACTCGTTGTGCCTGTTACAAACAGCCGTTATGTGAACAAAGTTATAATACCCTTGCGTACAAGTGCGCTCGGGTATAAAAATACTTGACATCCGCATTCGCATCCGCGGATGTTAGCGTTTAAACATCCGCATCCGCATTCGCATCCGCGGATGTCTAAAATTCCACATTCGCAACATCCCTGATATGTATATAAGCACCTACCGTATATATGTATGTCTGCATATAAAATTTCAATTTCATGTGACTTATGGTTTTGAAGTTACAGCTGATAAAAATTTCCACGCCTATGGGATGAGCCACGCCCACTCATTTATATATACCTTACTATAAGCACCTACCATAGACACGTCTGCGTACCAAATTTCAACTTCATGCGACTTATGGATTTGAAGTTATAGCTGCTAAAATTTCCACGCCTATGGGATGTGCCACGCCCCCTTTTACAAAACCATTTATGTATACCTTAGTATAAGCACCTAGTATACAAACGTCTGCGCACCAAATTTGGAGTTCATATGACCCATGTTTCCGACGTTATAGCTGATAAAAATTTTCATGCCTATGTGATGTGCCACGCAACCTGGCACGTACATATATACATATGTACATACATACATACTTCTACCAATATATAGTAGTATGTGACATATGTCGAACCGAGCGGACGTGTTTTTGTGAGCTGCTGATTTAAAGAGTAATATTTCAATTATAAATTAATCAAAAAGCGAGAAAGGACGCATACTTAATAAAAAACAATAATTTGTGATATGAGTTCCGGATTTTTGGCATTGTGATGGAGACTAAATGTGGAAAATGTAGAGCAAGCACGCGTGATGCTACTATACCGTGCAATGGTGTGTGCGGAGTTGTTTTTCATGTGAAATGTCTTGGTTTCTCTAAATATGAGACAGATGCGTTGCTAAAGCACGCCAACCTAAAGTTTTTGTGTGATTATTGCATTGAGTACATTGCAGGTGCGCATGGTAAATTTGATGAAATATTAAGCCTTATTAAAAATACTGAAAAAAAATGTTCAAATATTGTTGAAGAAAAAATAAATGAGGTGAATGAAACGGTGAAGCAAATCCAAAAAGCCGTAGAGGACAAAAGTGTAAACAAAGAGAAGCATTTAGAAATAAGAGCAACCTATGCGGATAAACTAAAAAACCCGATAATTGGAAATGCACCTGTTATACTGAAACCAAGAACAAACCAACAAAGTGAAGTAACGAAGAGTGATGTAAAAACAATAATAAAGCCATCAAAATTGAGTGTAGGTGTAAACGGGATAACTAATAGGCAAAACGGAGCAGTAGCTATACGTTGTAAAAGCGACGAAGCGAGGAAAATATTGGTAAATGATATTAAAGAAAAAGTGAGTGAAAAATATGACATTCATCTACCAGCAATGAAAAGGCCAAAGATATTGATATGTGGATTGAGTGAAATGCTCGATGGGGAGACAATAGCTCAAGCAATAAAAACTCAAAACAATTTGCAGGAGAGCTACTTGAAGTGTATTAAAGTGTACAAATCCTACAAAAATCCAGCGGTGCACAACGCAATAATTGAAATTGATGGCAAAGGTTTTGAAAAAGTTATGGAACTTGGAAAAATTAACGTGGAATGGGATAGGTGCAAGGTGTATGAAAGCCACAATGTTTTAAGGTGCTATAAGTGCTGGGGTTACAACCACACAAGCAAAGTGTGTAAAGAAAGCCTGCAAATATGTGCTAAGTGTGGCGAGAAAGGCCATGCATACCAACAGTGTACAAGCGATGTTTTAAAGTGCGTTAATTGTGTAAAAGCAAAGGAGAGACTTAATCTGGCTGATTTATGTGTAAATCACGACAGCAGAAGCCCTGATTGTCAGACATTACAAAAGAAGTTAAAAATTGAGTCCGAAAGGATTCAATATTAGCAATCAAATTCAGTGATAAGAGGCTTGTATTTAAATATTGGCGGTTTAAGGACAAACTTTAACCAGCTCGAAGCTATATCATTTGGTGTAAAATTCGAGTTTATCTGTGTGAGTGAAACTCATTTAACGAATTCAATACAGAACTGTGAAATAAAACTAAGTGACTATCAGCTTGTGAGATGTGATAGCACATCAAACCATACAGGAGGTGTTCTATTTTATATTAGCCCAGAATGGCAGATTGAAGTTATAGAGGTAACAGCGATCGAAAAAAGTATATGGTGCTTAATAATAATGGTTAGGCAAAAAAATATTAATATAACCTTAATTGGATTATATAGATCACCTGACAAACGTAGATCCCCAGAAATGGTGTTTTGTGACTTTATTAAAGAAAAAATTGAGCAATTAAGTGACAGTGGTACAGAAGTTCTCATAATGGGGTATTTTAATATTGATTGGCTGGGAAATAGTGCCTACAGGGACCAAATTTGTCAGTCAGTGTCAGACAATGCATTAAAGCAAATAGTTCTGGAACCAACAAGAACCACAAGAACTAGCGCAACGCTAATTGACTATGTATTGACTAATATTTCAAAAGCCGAGGCCAAGGTTAACGCCAACTATAAAATAAGTGATCATGAGTCCATTGAAATTAATATAAAAAAGACAGGAAAGATGCAATAAGCTCGTGAAAGTAATAAAAAAGTTCCGCTTTGACAATATTCTATTCGCTGAAGAAATAGCAAAGTCAAAATTCTCGAAAATTGACATACATAATTTTAACGAAACTGTGAACATTTTCAGTGAGAAAATAAAGGAACCTATCAAAAAAATGATTACGGCTAGAACGGTTAAACAAAAAAGAAACTTTGATAGGTGGTTTGGTGCTAATCTGCTCCAAATGAAAAAAACAAAAATTGAGTTATATAAATCAGCAAAATGGAGCAACTCCCAGGCAGAGTGGCAGAACTATAAACAGTACCGAAATAGGTATTCAAAAGAACTTGAAAAAGCGCGAAACAGCTACATTTCGAAGAAGGTTGATGCATCGAATGACCAAAAGACGATGTGGAGAACAATAAAACAATTTGTCCTAAACGAAGAGAGAACAGAAATTAGCAAAATTATGGTGAAATCCATCGAGATAAAAAACCCGTTGGAAATCGCAAACGAACTTAATAAATTTTTTATAGAAAGTGTTGAAGAGCTGAATAGAAATATACCCAATGTGACATATATAAACAACGTAAAGCCTTGTGATAAACTATTTAAATTTAAGAAATTAGAATTGAATGAGCTCAAGAGTATACTCAAAGCAATGAATAACAAGAAAGACTATAACTTTATATCCCCAAAAATAATACTATGTGAATTTGATGTGCTGGGTCCAATCCTCCTTGAAATCGTTAATGCGTCGTTCGAACTGGGAGAATTTCCAAAAGAATGGAAAACTTCAATGGTGGTACCAGTAGAAAAAGTTAAAAACACGCCGAATCCTGAAGAGTTACGTCCCATCAATATGTTAATGACCGAAAGTAAAATACTTGAAAAAGTGGTGCATATGCAATTAGAAGGCTACATGGAGAATAATCGGCTAATATCGGAAAACCAATCGGGATTCCGACAACGTCATAGCTGTGAGTCGGCAATAAATCTAGTAATTTCACACTGGAAGTCAGAAATGTACAACGGGAAATGTATAGTGGCTGTTTTCTTGGATTTCAAGCGAGCATTTGAAACAATTGATAGAGGAATTTTGTTGGAAAAAATGAGGCAATACGGAATTAAGGGAGCTGAATACCGGTGGTTTCAAAGTTACTTAAGTAACAGATGGCAGCGTACTAAAGTATCGGAAAGTGTGTCGGAGCCAGCAAGAATAATGTTAGGCGTACCTCAAGGCGCAGTGCTTGGGACACTGCTATTTTTAATATACATAAACGATATGGAAAATATACTACAGGGAGGGGTACAAATTTGTCAATTTGCAGATGATACATTGCTTTATATGACCGGAAGTTCTTGTCAGGAATGTATTACGCGGCTGAATGATAATTCGGAAAATATATGCAAATATCTGGACATGAACAAAGTAAAACTTAATGTCAATAAAACAAAGGCAATGATAATCAATGGCGAGTCAAATGAAAACATTACAGTTAATGGTGAAATAATCGACAAAGTTGATGAAATTAAGTATTTAGGCATTATTATCGATGAAAAATTAAATTTCAACAAGCATTTAGATTATGTTTGTAGTAAAATTTCAAAAAAAATTGGATTTTTCCAGAGAATGCGCAAAAAAGTGTCTGTAAATAGTGCCCTAAAGATATATAATGTCATGATAAAGCCACATTTTGAATATTGCTCAACTATACTGTTCCTGGGATCCAACCAAATGAAAAGCAGACTGCAAAAATTGCAGAATAAGGGAATGCGGTGTATTCTTATTTGTAATAGATTGACACCAACCTCACATATGCTCGATGCCCTGAAATGGCTAAATATAAACCAAAGAACTAACATGAATGTTCTACTTTTTGTATTTAAAATGAAGTATAATCTGCTACCAAATTATTTAACAAGCCACATTGTGTATGTTGGAGACGTGCAACCGTACAGTTTAAGGAACAAAAATGATTTTAGAATTAACTTTTATAAGACTACTAAGGCACAAAATATTTTAATGTACAAAGGCCTAAAGCTATTTAATGAATTACCAAGTGATATCAAAAATGAAAGAAACATTAATGTATTTAAAAGACTGCTAATAGATTACGTTAGAGCAGTATTTTAGCTCACAATTACTTACAATTACTTATAAACAAATTACTATATAATAAGTGTACCTGAAAAATTGTATATTCTTAAATAGCAAAAAAGCTAAATAAAGTTACTTTACTTACTTACTTGATATGTAAGTAAGTAAATGTTACCGTTTATCATATCTATCATTATCCCAGTTTATAAGAATTTTAGGAACATCACGTCATGTACATGTCGTCGTGTACATTTTTAGTCCCAATATTTATTTTCAATTAGCTGAATTGTATTCTAAATATGAGCCAGATCGGCAAGAAAATGCAGTTTTTAGGAATATTCCGACCCTAGCGCCACCTAGCGAGTGCATTTTTGGTCAGAATATTTGTTTTCTAGGTTTCTGGTGCTGACAGATGTTCCAAATATGAACCAAATTGGGCTAGCCGTTTAGTAGTTTAGTGACATTTAATGTACAGAAAACTCTATGAAATTGTGAAATCGTGGCGTCTCAGCATTCTTAATTTTTCTGCAACAACGATTTTTCAATTTCCAAAAGAGTACTTTTTACAGAATTGAAATCGGTTCAGCCGTTTGGTCAGGCATCGCCGTTATACCTAAAACATTTCATTTTTAACCGACTTCCAAAAAAGGAGGAGGTTATCAGTTCGTCGGAATCTTTTTTTTTTTTTTTTTGTTTTTTTTTGTTTTTTTTTTTATGTATGTTACCGCATAACTTTGGACCACGTCAACCGATTTCAATAATTCAAAATAATTTTTGCAACGGAAGGGTAGTGTCTCAGAGGTGGTCCCATACTAATTTGGTTTAGATCCGATCATTGGATCATGAAATATATAGATATATATTTTTTTTTTTAAGTCGGTTTTTTTTGCTAAAAATTACTTGTTATATATATAGATTCCCCGAGGAATACGGAAATATGCATCGAAACGCGTAGGAGGAAAATAAACGTTTAGTTTATATGTAATAAAATACCGAAAAGCTCCATACACAACATTAAATTTTCAGCATAGTCGTGGAGAAATATTTATAACATACAATGCAGGTTTATTTTTTGTACGTCTGCTAGTACCACTTCGCTAGTCTTCCACGCAAAAATCTGAAATGTGCTACTCTTCCATGCAAATAATGAAATGTGCTAGTCTTCCACGCGAGAGTCTGAAATGTGCTACTTTTTGACGCGAATAATGAAATGTGCTAGTCTTCCACGGTAATTTGAGATGTGCTACTCTTCGTTGGGAGCGACGATATGTACATATGTATGTATGTATATGTAGATATGGGAAAATTTGCGTAAACAAAGAATAGAGGCCGGTCCACATACCTACAACCGAATAAAGTGATTTGTGCGAAAAAATCTTGACCATCTAATTTTAGGTGGCCCACTTGAGAGATTTTCACTCACAGAGGAAGACATTTTTTACCAATATATGTACACTGAGGGAAAAAAATATTAAAATCAAATAGAAACGTAATTGATCTTACTATAAACGTCAACGGAAGTACTGTATATTGGTAAATATTCAATTCAATTCAATTACGCGCATATTAAAATGACCGCGTTCGTACTGAACAAGTATCCGTGAAGTGAATAATCAACACAAAAACTAAAAAAATATAAATTTATTTGCATGTTGCCTGCAGTGGAATTCGAACCCGACCATCTCCGGATATCAACAACTTGTGGCATGCATCTTTGCGCACTCAGCTACACCCAGGCATATACATTTGCTTTAAAATTTTGAATATCTATCAACACCACAGCACGCGATTTGTACTATGTATGTATGTGTGTGTTGTCACCGCTCCCAGAGCGGCGCTCTGCATGCTTGGGGTGCGTATGTACACTTACATATACATGCATACTCAGATGAGAACAGTCAAATACGTGCGTAATAAATTTTGTATGAAAATATTATTTTTAAATACGAACATTTTTAAACGATAAACAAATATAAAGTATTAATTTTTACTATGCATTATTTCCCTCAGTGTACGACTTTCATTTGGCATATCTAGGGTAATATCACAGGGCAATACTCAAAAAGTACTGGGAATGAGACCAATTGCATTCCTTAAAAATAAAGAAATTAATATGAATAAATACCAAAGCATTTTTAAAAGTTGGTTCCCATCAGTGTACGAAAATAAACTATATTGTACGTTACTATTTCGTTTCGTTTATTACTTTAACAGTTCGGTACAATACGAAACAAAACGGCTGAGTTCACTTTGGCGATAGTACAATACAGTAGTTTAGTAGTTACAGACGAAACAACAAACGAAATGAATCG
>NW_023458836.1:12395-31251 GCF_013731165.1 Rhagoletis pomonella | reverse complement strand
CTAATCAAAAAATAATAAATTGTTGAACATCTAGAGGGCAAGGCTTTTCATTTTAAATCTCACTTTTTGTATTTCAAAGAACAGGCATTATAATTTTTTAGAGAGGTGGCAACTCCATAGAAATTCTATGTACTAAAGAAAATACCCCTATCAATACTGATTATATTAAGCAAAATCTCGTCCAAATCTGTGTAGTAAAACTCGCGATTAATAATAATAATAGATTGGGTTTAACCGGGCTTGAACCCAGGCCCTGGTAGCGTGCGCTGCCAACCACTTCACCACAGCGCCCGCACATTAAAGATTGGCGTGGCCAAAAATTTTCGTTTTTGCTTTATGCTATGTTAGGATAAAAAGTAATTTTTAAATAGGGGGCACCCCTCCTCAAAAAAATTATACATTTTTGCACATCTAGAGACTAAGTCTTTTCGTTTGACAGTGATGGTGCAGATCTGATACCTTCGCTTACTAAAATTATAAAATAAAATAAATTAATAAATATAGAAATTTCCTTAAACAGGTGGCAACCCTACTCGAAAAAATAAAACATGTATGCTTATCTAGAGGCGAATCCCTTTTATTTGGCACCTCATTTTTTGTAATCTAACGAACTGCGCTGATCTTATAACTTTTTAGAATAGAAATTTTAATAGAAAATATTAGAGAAAATCTCGCCCAAATTTGTTTAGTAGTTTTCAATATTAGCGCATTCAAAGAATCTCCACTTTCCTTTATACAATGTATAGATAAGTTAGGAATTTTTGAATAGGTGGCAACCCTACTCCAAAAAAAATTTAAGCTTTTGTACATGGGGCCATGCCTCTTCATTTGATATCTCATTTTGTAATCCAACGAACGGTGAAAATCTTTTAAGTTCTTGATAAAAATAATGCATTATTGCACATCTAGAGGCCAAGTCTTTTAGTTTGGCAGCGACGGTACAGAACTGATCCCTACGCTTATTATGATTGTATATTGTAATTTTACTAGCAGGTGGCAACCCTATTCAAAAAATAAAACTTTGTGCTTTTATAGAGACCAATCCCTTTCACTTGACGCATCATCTTTTGTAATCCAACGAACGGTGCGGATCTTATAGTTTTTTAGACAGGTGGCAACCGTATTAAAATTCTAAATAAAAAAAGTCGCTCTCCTATCGATACAGAGTATATTATAGAAAATCTCGTCAAAATCGATTCAGTAGTTTTCTCGACTTTCCTTTATACTATGTATAGATAGATTTTGTAAGATGGCTCAAAATAGGTACATATGTTCGTTGCATTAGAGCGCAAATCTACTTAAAACATTTTAGAAGATGTGTTATTTCACATCCGGGTACATAATCAACAAGCAGTTCTTAAGCAAAAAACAAAACTGACTTCAATTCTCATAAAAAAAATTTAAGATTATCGTTAATTTCTTCATGATCCAATTATCGGATCTAAAGAAAATTAATATGGGACCACACTTGAGATACCACCTTTCCGATAAAAAAAAGAGTTATCGAAATCGGTTAAAATGGTCCAAAGGTATGTGGTAACATACATAAAAAAAAACAAAAAAATATATATTCCGCCGAACCTTCTCCTGTGAAATCGGTTAAAAATAACACAGGACTGTGTGGTTTTCCCCTTAAAAAACTAATCAGCGATTTAGGTACGCTATCAACAAGATAATAAAAAATTCCATCACGAAAATTTTTCAAGAAAATAACTTTTATAATTTTTCTTAGCATTAGCGTTAACTTCGAAATTACATAAGTTCTTCTGATTAACTTAGTCTCATTATGAGTATTATTACTAATACTATTGGTTTGTAAGTAAAAATTTTATTCTAAATTAATTAATTTTTGGCTTTTCATGCAAATTCCTAAAATTCTAACATCTAAGTACATGTTATAAATAAAAAATAAATCTCGGAGGGCTGGAAGAGAACCAAAGACGTATTTTAATTTAACATCATACCTAGATATTTAAAAAAATAACATAATTATTGGAAAGGGGAAAAATTAGAATTCGTAGGCCTGTGTAATCCAAAAGCAAACAGCTAAATTTTCTACTATACTAAAAATTCAAACGCCACTAAGTTTTCGTGCAAAAGAAAATCTGGTTGTCAAATTAACTGACAGCACATAGCTGTCAATATTTATCAAATTAACAGCTCTGATAACACGGTGCTACAAAAAAGTCATGAAATACACCCGAAACAAAACTTAGTGTAGGTTGTAGGTGTGGTCGAGTACAACATAACAATGGGTCCCATATAGTTCCTTGCCCTTAACTTTTTATACCAAAAAACCGTTATTTTCGTACTTCATGCACTTGTCTATTAATAGCTTAACTATTTTCTATCCGATTTTAAAGATCGAAAAAGTTTTGAAAATACTTAGCTTGTTGGGAATTTTCATCGGTTAAATTTTAATGAGCCCCAATTTTTCTTAATTTTTTTAACTTTTATCATCGCTAATTTCAAAAATTTCTATGAAAGTTGCCAAATATATGGTATTTATCTAAAATAACATTTTTTCGGATAAATTATGTATCAGAATTTCGTTGAATTACACTGGATCACAACTTTTAGTTTGGTTTTTGTTCTCCAGACGCCACTATCCAATTTCTATGTAGAATTGCTAGGTGATTCCGAAAATCCAGTTAATTTTTTTCTATGGGTACGTTTTCGAGATATTTGCAATTTACCATTTTTCAGCTTTAAACAAAAAGCGGTTCCAGTTAATCGCGTACATCTTACGAACCAATTTGAGATACATACGTCAAATCAAAGCTAATAAAATTGTCCATAAACCACATATCCATCACTTTCCGATAGGACTGATAGTTTCTGACAAACTAATTAATCATTCCATTTTTTTTTAATATGTAATGAAAAAACGAAAAAAAAATCAAGCTTTACCAGAAGAAAAATTAAAAAAATAACAGGTTCCGTGCCAAATTTTTGCATTTGTGCTAAAGCCTGTTCTGTTACAAAAAATAAGTATTGTATTTATCAGACTTTATTTACGTTCTCTTTCAACATACGCACATGCATACGTATACATACATACATACGAGCGCCAATTAATTTAATTTAAAGAAATGGCGTGTCATCCATATCCGCTGTAGCGTATGTATAATTATGTATGTATGTATAATTATAGCAAAGATGTCTGGATATATCATTATTATTATTGCAAGTTGATAAAAGCGTTGTAAAATAATAAAAAGGGTGAGTGTATGCAAATAAATTTTTGGAGAATGTAAGACACAAGTTTTCATTAAATTATTTAAATGAACACAATATCTGAAATTGTATTTTCAAACACAAAATATGCTTTATATGAATTGAATAATCTCAAAGGTATTTGTGTATATTTTTTACAAATGTATAATTTATTCAATAGGTTAATTCTTTTATTTAAAGGCCCGAATTTGTTTTGTTTAACCTTAAAATTTGTTAAGAATGGTTAACCAACACTGTAAACAATATTATTGGTATTTTTATTTTTACTGCTAATTTGTGTAGCTGAAACACCAAGATATCTCGTTTTAATGAAGAAGTAGTTTCGAAATTGATTTGGGAGATGGTTTGGTACCTAAAAATAACTCAGTGGCAACACTGGTGACATGCTAATGTAGTGTAGTGCAGGTTTTAATACGAAAATAGTGGAAGATGCCATGAAAACGAACAAACAAAAACGCAACTGCTAACTCCAACCGACCAGCCTATACAGCAATGTCAACGACACCAAAAGCAAGTGCTTAATACTATGACTGCTTTTACACAGTTCAAGTATTGAATTCAATTCTGCTCGCATGTGGAAGAGAGGGGGTGAGAAGAAAGGGACGAGTACACATGCGTCTGTACCGTCAAGTCGTTTCAACTTTCTTGCTTTGCTTTTGGCATTTTCGTTGCTTCCCATTTAAAGAACCAAAAACTTGAATTCAACAGAATTGAAACGTGTAAAAGCAAATAGAAAACACAAAAGAGAATGAGCAAGAATTGCTTTCAAGTACTTGAATCATGTAAATCGGGTGTTAGTTCACGTTCAGCCATTAACTCTAGTTTATGGGCCATTTTGCAGTTTAACGCTAAACT
Source organism: Rhagoletis pomonella (assembly GCF_013731165.1). NCBI lineage: Eukaryota > Metazoa > Arthropoda > Insecta > Diptera > Tephritidae > Rhagoletis > Rhagoletis pomonella. The sequence continues at coordinate 27,159 of NW_023458836.1, read as the reverse complement.
CTGCTCTTAAGGTGCCCACACTCACCGACGTGTACGTATGCCTTGTCTGTTTGAGGTAGCAACATATAAAATTTACTGTTGATAGAGAGAGAGAGAACCACGCGTAACCGTCGCACGTACATGGTACTGAGTTTTCATTTACATGGCGCTCTCATAAGTTTGATGTGTCAGCTGACACGTTAACGTACGTGAGTGTGGCTGACACGATCAAACTTATGAGAGCGCCATGTAAATGAAAAGTCACCACCGTGTACGTGCGATGGTTACGCGTGCTTCTCTCTCTCTCTATCAACAGTAAATTTTATATGTTGCTACCTCAAACAGACAAGGCATACGTACACGTCGGTAAGTGTGGACACCTTTAAACTCGGAGTTTACCATACAAAAATTTTCTTTAAACTCTCCCTAAACACCACTTTTATTTGGAGTTTATGGGAATGAAACCCTTTTTAACCGACTTCGCAAAAAGGAAAAGCTTATCAATTCGTCGGAATATTTTTGTTATGTTTGTTACCGCATAACTTTGGACCACGTCAAACCGATTTCGATAACCCTTTTTTTTTATCGGAAAGATAGTGCCTCCGAGGTGGTCCCATAATAATTTGGTTTAGATCCGATCATTTGATCATGAAGAAATTAACGGCACTCTTAAATTTTTGTATGTGAATTAAAGTCGGAAGTAAAAAATAAAGATATCAATGGTTAAAATTAAATTTTTTGATTTTTTATATACTAATATTTTCTGAACTAAAAACTAATTACGTCAAGATAAAGGTAATTAGGGGGTCTTTCATTTAGTTTACATAATTTTCTCGTTTTTTATACTTTTAAGCCAGAAATACCTAATAGCCAAAAAATACATAAATACATTTTTTAAATGGCGTTATTTAAAATTTGTGTTAAAAAGGGTTATAGTATATACGTAGCGTAAAAGGTATTTAAATTATCTTTAAATTAGCATCAATACTTTTGGGATCGGTCAAAAAGTTTTCTAGATATTATAAATATAAAATAAGAAAAGTTTAACTTTAACCTCATTTATTTGCTTTGGTTTTTATTTGTGCCAAATAATCTTGGTATGGCTGAAATCAGCACAGTCACATTTTTTTCTTTCTTTTCTTTCTTAGATAAACGATTGGTATTCTACACCACGGCTATTTCGGACTATTTCTGTCTTAACCCTGGAGTACGGAAACAGGCTAAATGTGATTAAGAAAAAGTAAACAAACAAATGTAAAATTAAGCTCTGAGTTTCTTAAACGCCCCAATGAGAACACTTGACAGTTGTTCATAACCCCAAAACGTTTAAGTCGGGTTTATGGTTCAACGTGAACATAGTATAAGTGAGAGCACGCCTAGAGCAACGACGACGACAACGGTAGCGAAAAGTGAAAAACGAACACAAAGTAGTTGTTTATTTATTTTGTTTACTTTGACGTTTGTTTAGTTTGGTTTATTTTGTTAGGGTCACTTGGATTGATTTAATATTAAATTATCAGGTTCGCTGTTTGTTCATCTTTTAGTTTAGTTTATTAAAAAAAGTATTAAGTAATTAATTTAAGTTTAAATCTGGGTTTGATCATTTATGATGACACAAATGTAACTCAATTATTGAGGAGCGGCTTCAAAACACGTCCACACCGTTCGAAGGAATTTTTTTTATATGCCTAGCATGCACAAAAATATTTAACGATAATTTTGGCTGATTGTCAAATTTCCTTGTAAGTTAACATCGCTTCTCTGCAGGTGTCCTGTCTTCCAGTAAGTTCACAGCGCTTTAATAAAAACTAGAGTTCCAGTTACTGTCGAAATTCGACAGTTTTTCTAGTTTTAGAAGCTTTGGAGAGGTTTTCTAACTTAACACGTAGCGATACTTATACGGTACAAATTAGCTAACCGGAAAATCTTCTGCTAAAACGTAACTAATTTTTTTTTTTTTTATCTGAGAAGGTCTTTGGAGGACTTCGGCAGGACTTGTAATTGACCCGATACATTCAAGTTTATCGATAAATTTCGATGATTTGATACATATCGATAGTTCGATAACTCGACCAATTTCGATAACTGTGAAATTCGATGGCTCGATAAATTTCGATAACTCAAAAATGTAAAAACTTTGGATACCTTTATAAATTTTTACTTTTGACATCTCCACATTTTTCGAAAACTATCTAAACATTTTGATAACTCGTTACACTCTGTTAAGACGATTAAATTTGATAAGCAGTGATTAAATCGATAAGCTTATATAACCTTGAAATTTCGATAAATCGATATATTTTGAAAATTCCATAAACTTTGCTTTGTTGAACCAACCAATTTCAGTAGATCAATAATTATCGATAACTCTGTAAGTTGAAAGAACTCCATGCATGACGACTCCTCGATATATTTTGTTAAGTCTTTATATAATGATAATTCAATAAATATCGATAACTTGATACATTTCTTTAACTTGACAAATTTCGTTAATCCCACACGTTTTTATAGCTCGATAACTATCCGTAAATTTGGACAACTAAGTTTATGTGTCTATAAATTTCGACAACTCAGTAAACATTGATCAGTTTGAATAATTCGATACGTTGCGATAACTTAATAAGCATGGATAAATTTCAATAATTATAAACTTCGATGATTCGATAAATTGCAGTAACCTTTAAGGCTGATTTTATTTCGATTCCTATCTTTTAACCTAATTCTTATGCTTATTTCCATTTTCGCCTTTATCTCGATTTTCGTCTTTATCTTTACTTTTGCCTTGTTTTTGTCTTCATCGTTATCACTTGTTTCTTCATCTTCATATTTATCTTTATTTCAAAGTTTAATTTCAAATACGAAGTAAAACCAAATGCGAAACAGCTTAAATTGAACAGGTTGCAAAAACAACCATACACAAATATGGAAATTTTTAAACGACGATTTTCAACCAATTTCGAAACTATAAAAACTCTCCTCATCTACAGAAAATTACCTTTCCAACGGTGTTTTTGGTTTTGAAATCGGTAACTTTACCTTGGTCTTCATCTTTGTTTTTGTCTTTCACATCTTTGCTTATATCATTTTCTTTTTCTATTCACGTAGATGAGATGAGGTGCGATGACGTGATAAGATGTGACGTGATTTTATGTGATGTGATAGGATGTCAAGTCATGTGTTGTCATATCCTCTGATGACATGCCATATGATGTCATACCATATGATGTCATATCATGTCATACCATATGATGTCATATCATGTGATGCCACGTCATGTAATGCCATGTCATATCATACGATGGCATATCATGTGATGTCAAGTCATGTGATGTCATGCCATATAATGTGATGTCATATCATATGATGTCATGTCACGTGATATCGTGTGATGTGATATCATGTTATGTGATGTAATATCATGTGATCACATTCCATGTTCCGATTATTATATGGATAACCCTGTTGATAACTGTGCCGATAAAAATACCGATAACGATATCCATAAACATATAGAAAAATACAACGATTGCAAACTCTATTAATTCATCGATAAATATAACAATCATCAGTATCGATTATTGTACATATCGATAACAATATAAATCAATTATTTAATCGATTATTATACCGATAACAATATCCATTATTGTATCAATAACAATATAGATTATTATATTGATTATTATATCGATTACAATAGCTGTTATTTAATCAATAACAGTATCGATAACAACATCGATTATTTTATCGATAGCAATGTCGATTATTATATCGATAAAAATATCGGCTTTTATATCGATAACAATATCGATCTTCATCCTTATCCTTTTCTTCATATTTATCTTGTTTTTTTGCATATTCCTCTTCACCTTTACCTTAAAGTGTTTAAATTTGCTTTGATCTTCGTTTTTGCCTGTACCTCTAGGTAACTTTGTTTTTATTCTCAAACCGCTAAACCGCTGAGAACCATTTCCATGTGCATTATTCCCCTTGAATTTGACAATTTACTCCCAACCAACCAACTGCCGCTAAAGAAATACTTCATATATTCAAGAAATGTTCTTACCCTTTTAGTTACCCTAATTCTTATGTATCTGTCATTGTCTCCATTTTCATCTTTATCTTCACTTTTGCCCTTTTTTTGACTTCATCGTTCTCATTTATTTCTTCATCTTCATATTTATCTTTATTTCAAAGCTTAATTTCAAATGTGTAGTGAAACAACAGGCGAAACATGTCAAATTGAACATGTTGCAGCAACATCTATACACAATTCGAAAATGTTTAAACGGTTTTGGCCGTAATTTTCAACCAATTGTGAAACCATAAAAACTCTGCTCATATACGCAAAATGCATTTCCAACGGTGTTCTTGGTTTTGAAATCGGTTCGGTAGAATCGCCAAACGAACGGAGACAAAATTTATGTTAGCGTATTAATATATAGATATATCTGATAAGATATTCTTTATTTTTCGAATTAAAAGCAACATTTAACATACATAGATACAGAATAATACTCGGTATTTTATTTATATGCATCAAAGAGTCATAATTATAAAATTATTAATACATAGACTGAACGATTGATTCTTTTTCCACCAGTTGTCGAACCTTCATGCATCCATCAGAGCCACAAGAAAAAAGTCGCCCGTAATTGTCCACATGTACTTGACTTACGCCTTGTCCAATATGTTTAAAGAAACTGTTTTTAGCATGCTCAGCAGGATATGTGCTAATTAACAAATACTGATTCAAATTCCATATCTGAAAAAAAAATAGTTTTAAGTTATACACATAATATATACTAGAGTGGTTCATAAAAACACTCTTTTTGGAAATTCATAAACGCTACATCAGAATATTGTTATTTGTGATAAAAAAAGAGACACGTATTTTTTATTTTGAAAAAAAGTTTTCTTAGAGGTCGCGCTGGTCGGTTTTTTATAAAAACGCTGATGTTCTCAATTTTTTTATTTTCTTGACATGTTAACATGCGGCTAAAAATGTGGTTTTTACATATAATTACTCTGGTATTATTGGGGAACTTTCCCTTAATTAAACACCTGTCTTGGACAATTAGAATGGGTCTAGTTCCCGAAAATATGCTCTCGAAAAGACACTAGTAAAATTAGAACATTGATACTTAACGATTTACGCATTGTCATGGGTTGGAACTTGTTACCAGGGGGTTTCTGGGGTTGCTAATTAGGAATCTGAAGACAGTTTTTCGAAATTCAAAATGGCGGATCCAAAATGGCGGTCAATTTTTTAAAAAATGATTGGATTTGTTCGAAACCCGGCACTCGAGAGTTTTTGGGGTCGCCGATTACGAATATGAAGTCAATTTTTTAAAATTCAAAGTGGCGGATCTAATATGTCGATCAAATTAAAAAAAAGTGCTAAAATTAAAACGTTGATACTGAACGTTTTAAACATTGTCAAGGGTTGAAATACGTTTCCAGTAGGTTTCTGGGGTTGCTGATTACGAATCTGATGTCAGATTTTCAAAATTCAAAATGGTGGATCGAAAATGGCGACCAACTTTAAAAAAATGATTGGATTTGTTTAAAACTCTTAACCGCCTCTCAATCCCTTCCCTTTCGTTTCGACAAAAATTACGTACGAAAGGATGTAGTGAAATTTTATTTTGACAGACAAAAACAAAAACATAAAAACATGAGATCATGAGATCATTACAACGTACGCCAACAAAACAAAACAACTTATCACAACTAAAGCACAAAGAATTTTTCACAATGCAGGAACCTTTTTTTATTCTTTATAAAAATACAGTTTATATTAAATATATGAAAAAAACATAAAAATAAAATTGTTAAACTTTGTGCTAAACTCGGGAAAATTCAATAAATTTGCATACAAATTTGCAACATTCTAATCAGACTTTTTATAAAAAAATTTAAAATAAAGTTTTGCAACCCATTAAATTTTTGTTGATTTTTGGTATAGCTTTTACTGAGAGTTTCTTCCATACAAACTATGTTTGACATTTTTTTTTGTATGTGGAAGACACTATCAGCAAAAAATAAATAATTGCAAAAAATCAACGAAATTTTCTGGCAACTTCAGGCTTGCACTTTACTAATTGGCTTAAAAGCTACATTTTCAAAATTTTTCTATAAGATCTGATTAGAAATTGTGATCAGATGAAAGAGTCTCCGAGCCAATAATTTTGTACGGCACAGTACTTATAAGTAATCTAGGTTTCACGAAAGAAAAAAAATTAAATACAAGGTAACATTAAAATATCAGTCATTTGTTTCGTTTCTGTGAACTTGTTTCAAAAATTCTGGCTTTTGCTTAATATAATTGTAAAACTCTGTGCATGTCATTTTCACGTATTTAGGTACATACTTATATTAATCATCAACTATTGCTTGTGCAAAACGTCCTAAATTTAAAAAAAAAAATCGCATATGAAAGAGCACCTTCCCAACTCGTAATAAATTTAAGTATACAAATTTTAGTATTCAGTATAGAATTATTCAATTGAAATACGCCAATATTAAAATGAAGCGTTTTGCACTTAACGGATGCTTTTTCATAATTAAGTTAAAAAAAAAATATTTAAATTCCATGCTGCCTGTAATGGGGTTTCAACCCTGACGCTCTGGAAATTAGCAAATTGTGGCAAGCATCTTCGTGCACTCAGCTACAGCCAGACATGTAAATGTGCATTCAAATGTTCAGTTTGATTCCACACCACGTGTGCGTGGTATGAAAGTATTGTTTTTAAATACGAACATTTTAAAACGATAATCAAATAAAAAATATTCATGTTTACTGTGCGTTATTTTCCCCAGTAAATTCATAAAATTTTTCTTAATATTGCAACGCGTTTTTTCTCTCAGTGTAGTCATTTTTATGCAAAATTTGTGCAATCAAATCGAAAACCGGGACACTTAAACGAAACCCGGGACATTTTAAGGTTGGACCGGGACACCGGGACAAATAGTCTAAAACCGGGACATGTCCGGGAAAACCGGGACGTCTGGCAGCCCTAGGTAACATACATAAAAAAATTAGTTTTTTGATTTTGGCCGTTTTATTATAATTTATTCGTTAATTTTGAGCTTCAGGCCGGTTATTAAATAAAACATAGATTTTAGTAGTTTTATTTATTACATTTATTGATGTCGATATTTCGCCTTCAATCTGAAGGCATCCTCAGGACTGAAAAACACCAAATGCATACATATTTACGTCAAATTACAAGAAAACTTACATCAAAATCGCAACTTACATTATTGAGTTTTTGCAATCGACTAATTCTATGTGCAGAAAAATATTAACAATCAAGCTCAAAGAACACTTAAACATAAACAAGAGAATTTAAGCAAGTCGAAATACCGTAAATGTAAACAAAAAATATACAAACAACAATACATGAACAGTGAGTGGACAGTGGACGGAGAGAATCTGTAAGTGGATCAACACGGCATTGCATTGTTGTTGTCGGACGAAGTACTGGTGGCGGACCGACGAACAATAACATGAACACATAACACATGACACCTACGTTATTGGTTTTTGTGCGTGAGAATTAAATTGCGATAGAGATGAGCGCAATTGTCTGTGTCCGTTTTAAAATTCATCCTTCTATTATTAGGGGTGTTCATTATGTGTAGCAGGGATGTCGCGAATGTGGAATTTTAGACATCCGCGGATGCGAATATCTAACAGCCAACATCCGCGGATGCGGATGTCAAGTATTTTTAAGAAACAATTAGAATCCAGCATAATGGCGAGATCGTTGTTTAAACAGCGCGTACAAGCCAAACCAGATGTTTCAGGTTTTTCTAAAGCTTTTTAAAAAGAATTCTTCATTCTCATTCCTTTAGCAGTTTCAGAATTTGGGGAATCTGTAACTTCATCAGCGTTTTTCGATTTTAGTTTTTGTAATTCATTTTTAATACTTTCTTCTGCGATTGGTTTGAACAATTTGTGCTTATAGCGACCTAAATAGGTGGATATGAAAAATAAATGATTATTTTCCAGGAATGAAAATTTTGACAAAATTCTGTTTTCAAAGTCGTGACTATCAGTCGAATCGGATCAGAATACTGTTATTTTTTGAGAAAGCACCCCGTTTTTTTATAAGCACTTGAATCTCAGATAGTTACGCAATTCTTATCTTATTAAAGGTCAGACCTATAGTTTTTTAATTATTTGAGCATCGGTTCTCTTTATAGCCAGACGTTGATCATTTCTGCTGGAGATCCCAATGGAAGGAGCTTACTCTTTGACTTTAAATAGCAAAGAAGGGACAGTTTTACCACAGAAGTTTTTAGACAAGGATCCAATGTATATAACGAAAAAAATATTGCCCGAGAAGAAAACAAAATTACTGTTCTTTAAATTTTTGCTAAAAATAAACTCCCCAAAGAGCCCCATTTGAATTATTGAAACGAATATATGTATCATCAAAAGCAAATCCCGAAAATTTGGTAAAGAATTACAGTGCACACTTCTTCTTTTGCGTATAGTAGCTTTTTTAAGATTGGTCCAAAAAAATCATAATAAAGAAAGAAACCAATGCAGGCATTTAAAGAAGAGAAAACAAAAAAATAGTGTCAAAAAGACTATGTTCTCTTTGACGTACGTCAATTGATATCTCGGTTATATAGCTTAAAAAATAATATGGTTAAAGAGATTTTTATCAAACTTGATAAATATGACCTTTGGCCAGTTTTGTTACACAAATACTCCCACGACCACAGGCAAAAATATTATCTATTTTGTTTGCCATATGCACGTTTTATCGGTGCACTTGCACAACATTCGCATTCGCAAAAGCTCCGCATTGATTATTGCGAATGCGAAAGCGAATGCGAATGTTAAAATTAATACGGAAGCTCCGCGTTTGCGAATGCGAATGCGAATATTCGCAACAACCCTGATGTGTAGCATCTCTAGAGTATAACATTTATTGTAATTTCTCTCTTCCTGTAAGATTGCTACATTGTCAAAATCGGGATAATGTCTCATATTTTGGCAGATAGATGTTATGGCAGTCTTATTGTCTATCTATCTATTCTAACATAAAATTAAGGAATAACTCTTTGAATTAACGAATAAATACATTAAAAAAAGTATTTCGACGAACTGTTAACCTCCTCCTTTTTTGGAAGTCGGTTAATAAAAAACCAACCAATGGGAGCAACACTTTGCACACAGGAAGACAGGGGGCGGATGAGCTCTCTGATAAACAAAAAATTTTCAGGTAAAAGTGTTACCGTTTTTGAAATATTAACATGTTTTTGAATTTTAAAAAAAATCGTGCCTTTTCATGTATTTTATTTAAGTGCATCTACAAACCAGACTATGCTTAGTAAATTTTTTATAGGTCTGGGAAGTTGGCATACGGTATGACGCAAAACGAAAAAAAAAAGTTGTTCTGAGTAGCCTTCCAATAGTTCTAGAGTTCTTGAAAAGGGGAAAAAAAGTTCTGGATATTTTCACAAAAAAAAAAAAGATTTGAAAATTGGGTATGCCGGATTCACGCAGCATACGACATGTGGCAAAAAGGCAAATAAAAAGGTGTTCTGAGCAGCTGTTCAATAGTTCTAGAGTTCCTGAAAAGGGGATAAAAAGTTCTGCAAAATTACGTCGAAAAAACACTTTTTTCAAAAAAGTCGAAAATGTTAAAATTTTGAAAAAAACAAAAATTAAACCTGTTCTGAGTAGCTTTTCAATAGTTCTAGAGTTCCTGAGAAGGAGAAAGAAAGTTCTGCAAAATTAAGCAGAAAAAACACTTTTTTCGAAAAAGTGGAAAAAGTAAAATTATGAAAAAAAAAATTAAATGTGTTCTAGAGTTCCTGAGAAGGAGAAAGAAAGTTCTGCAAAATAACGTCGAAAAAACACTTTTTTCAAAAAAGGCGAAAATGTTAAAATTTTGAAAAAAACAAAAATTAAACCTGTTCTGAGTAGCTTTTCAATAGTTCTAGAGTTCCTGAGAAGGAGAAAGAAAGTTCTGCAAAATTAAGCCGAAAAACACTTTTTTCGAAAAAGTGGAAAAAGTAAAATTTTGAAAAAAAAATTAAATATGTTCTGAGTAGCTTTTCAATAGTTCTAAAGTTCCTGAGAAGGAGAAAGAAAGTTCTGCAAAATTACGCCGAAAAAATATTTTTTTCGAAAAAGTCGAAAAAGTAAAATTTTTGAAAAAAAAAAAAAAATTAAATTTGTTGTGAATAGCTTTTCAATAGTTCTAGAGTTCCTGAGAAGGAGAAAGAAAGTTCTGCAAAAATGACGCCGAAAAAACATTTTTTTCCAAAAAGTGGAAAAAGTAAAATTATGAAAAAGAAAATTAAATATGTTCTAGAGTTCCTGAGAAGGAGAAAGAAAGTTCTGCAAAATGACGCCGAAAAAACATTTTTTTCGAAAAAGTCGAAAAAGTAAAATTTTTGAAAAAAAAAGTAAATCTGTTCTGAGTAGCTTTTCAATAGTTCTAGAGTTCCTGAGAAGGAGAAAGAAAGTTCTGCAAAATGACGCCGAAAAACATTTTTTTCGAAAAAGTCGAAAAAGTTAAATTTTTCAAAGGTAGATTTTCAAAAGTTCTATAGTTCTTGAAAAGAAAAACCTGCAAAATTACGGAAAAAATGTTGATTCAAAAAATTATACTCTCAGTTCATTATGTTTCATTTCAGAATTTGTATTCTTTTATATACACAACCATACTTGGGCTAACGATTTCGCTTTCTTCCAACTTCAATTTTTCAAAAGTAGATTTTCAAAAGTTCTATAGTTTTTGAAAAGAAAAACCATTTCTGCAAAATTACGGAACAAAATGTTTATTCAAAAAATTATACTTCACAGTTCATTACACTGTAGGTAAATTTTAAGGTTTTGAAATATCACAGCTAAACGGCCAAACACGTAAACTTAATTTTGGCCTCTAGGTTACGATGGCGTTTTCAGAAAATCCGTATCTCGTCAAAATTTTCAGATATTTAGGGGGGAAGTTTTAGAGTTCTGAAAGTGAATTTTTCGTCGTTTAAAACACTGTGCTCAGGTTTTGAATTTTTTTCTGGCCAAAGGTTTTGATAACTGATCTTACTTAACTGGGATCTTCTAAATTCAATGGCGTCCTCCGTTTTTCCAGATTGGCTCTAGTTTTTGAGATTACGGTGCCTGAAAATCTGCTTAAATTTTAGGTTTTGTGTTAATAATTACCTCAGTTTTAAGGTTATTTTACTAAAATTTTGCACGTGACTGTATTTTGATATAACCTTAGCTATTTCTGAAAATTATGGAAATCGGTTCACTATAACATATAGCTCCCATACAACTGATTGTTCAAATATGTATGTGGTTTTGCGTTACAACTCATTTTATTTCGTAATATTTTTTTATAATATTAGTTTATATACTATTTGGACCTAAATTTGGGTTCTCTTCAATCCCGTTTTGGCATATTTTGCTAGTTTCTATTGCTCGAATGATTTTTTAATATCCTTTGCCTCCTGCGATCGACCAGCAAAAGTCCGCCAACATTGAATTCAATCGTTTTCCAGCGAATCGGTCCTCAAAACACATAATGGATTGGTGAAATCTCTCTCCTACCTCATCGGTTTCTGTTGAAAGCTGTTGCTCGTAAAAGTCAAAGTGACTGTGTAGCATGTGGATTTTAAGCGACATGTGCACATCAAAGGCGTCAAAAGATTCCATCAAGTTCGCAATAAAAATGGCATATTCTGGTGAACGAGTTTTACACAGAACGTGTTTAATTAAAGCCCGAACTGCATCCCATGCAACGGCTACTGTGCCATCAAGAATTTCCAAGAAGCCTTGATCCTTCATTAATCTTCTGATATCCGGCCCATTAAGCACATCTGAAATACAAATTATAGGGTTGTTAAAGCAAGAGAGAGATATAATAAAATATATGAGCGAAAATCTCTCAAATGGGCCACCCAAAATTGGACGGTAAAGATATTTTCTCACAAATCACTTTATTCGGTTTACAACCACTTGAGAGATTTTCACTCATATACAATCAAAAAACTACCTTCACGGATTTTTTCAACGTAAAGTTTTGGAAAGGCATTACTTTTCAAATATAGGAATGCAGTTTCGTTGACTCTAACCAACTGTTTGATGTAATTCTTAACAACACCAAGTTTGATATGTAAGTTGGGAATCATGATTTTATTGCGCGTTATCAAGGGCTCGTGAACTATATTGAATTGACCAATCGATTGTTCCTTTCTTTTTGACCAATCACATTTGGTATAGTGATTGCATTTGGCTCTACTATCCCAATGACAGAACAAACAACAGTATTTAGTGTAGCCCGTTTGCATGCCTGATAGTAGTGAGAGAACTTTAAAATCACTGTTCACGCGCCACCTGTGCTCTTCGTACTTGATGCAATCTAAGATTAATTGCATTGTTTCGTATGATTCCTTTATTCCAACCGCATACAAGATGGGAGCGGGTTTCTTGCTACAATCGCGATAGAGCAAGACTGCTTTCAAACTTCGCTTTGATGCGTCAATAAAGAGACGCCATTGTCAGTTTATAGCCAGTAATTCCCATTTCATTCATCAAACCTGCAACATCAATGCAATAAGCCTGAGTGCCATCTTCCGATAACTTGAAATATGGCATAAACGGATCTTGTCTATGTTTGTAGGCCGTTACTTTTACTCCTGGTGCTAAAACATTCACGCTTTTCAGTTCTGATGCCAAAATCATTGCGTTGTTATGGGAGAGATGTAATTTACGCACCATGCTGTTTAGGTGTTCTTGGGATATGAAAGACGGTAAATTGTTTTCAATCGGAATGTAATCAGATCCATCATCAAATGGTAATGGCGTTGCCATAGACTGTTTCGAGTTCGGAGGGATGATTTGGAACTTGTAATGCATCACTATGTGCAACAGGTAAATGAGCGCTTAAGCGATTAAGGTGAGGGCAAACTATACATAATTTCATGGTTTTATTTAAATTTACTTACTTTTTCGATTGAAACCAAATGTATTGTTGGTGCATGCATAATAATTTTCAGCTTCATGTTTTCCGGGATTTGTCCAAATCATTGGTAAACCGAATGGTAACAAAAATCGTTTTTTTGTCCACCACAAATTCATCGCACTAATGCACGAAATACATGTGAATTCGGGAGTGTATTTATTTTGTGCAGGTTCAGATTGTAAAAAGTACCATTTATAGCATGCTAGTGCATTTTTATTTAAGACTAATTTACGCTGGTCTGATTTCAAAACGAATTTACCACAAACGAAACAAAACTTGTTTAATTTATTGCAAAGCTTTTTAATTTTTTTCATCTTTAGGAGTTTCCGAAGACAATGATATGATGAATAACAGTTTTTCGCAAAATTTTCAATGTTTTTTATCAATTAATATGACAGCAATCGCGCGCGTAGATTTTCGGTTTGCGTTTTTTGGTTCCCAACTTATGTGAAATAGACGCGGTATAGACCGCCGCCTATTTGTAAGCATAACTGCCATACCTAAACAAAAGCGTTGGCGGAACGGTTTCTGACGTCCAGCGTTAGCGCCGAAGTGCCATACCTAAACAAAAGCGTCAACGCTACGTCAAATGCAGAAATAACACCAACAATAAGCATAGGTTTGTTTGTGTGTAACACAAAAATGACAGTTTCGCCGTTTTCTGCAGCCAACTTTAATAACTAACGCCCTGTCAAACTCGGAATTTCCAACCGCTCAGTGTTGACGCCGCGTTGTTTCGGTATGCTTCATACAAATTGTATGGGCATGAGAATTTTTTGACAGCCAGACAACGCTGACGCTTTTGTTTAGGTATGGCAGTTACTCAGTCACTTTGACTTTAACGAACAACAGCTTTCACAGTACAAAAAAGGTATTAAAAAGCCATTCGTACAACAGAATCTGTGTGTAAACTACTATTATAAAAAAATATTACGAAATAAAATATGAGTTGTAACGCAAAACCACATATCTGAACAATCAGTTGTATGGGAGCTATATGTTATAGTGAACCGATTTCCATGATTTTCAGAAATAGCTAAGGTAATATCAAAATACAGTCACGTGCAAAATTTTAGTAAAATAACCTTAAAACTGAGGTAATTATTAACAAAAAACCTAAAATTTAGGCAGATTTTCAAGTACCGTTATCTCGAAAACTAGAGCCAATCTGGAAAAACGGAGGACGCCATTGAATTTAGAATATCCCAGTTAAGTAAGATCAGTTATCAAAACCTTTGGCCAGAAAAAAATCCAAAACTTGAGCACAGTGTTTTAAACGACGAAAAATTCACAGAACTCTAAAACTTCCCCCCTAAATATCTCAAAATTTTGACGAGATACGGATTTTCTGAAAACGCCATCGTAATCTAGAGGCCAAAACTAAGTTTACGTATTTGGCCGTTTAGCTGTCATATTTTTGATTCCCTACTGTGTTATGTTTCATTTCAGAATTTGTATTCTTTTATATACATAACCATACTTGGGCTAACGATTTCGCTTTCTTCAACATGAGATCTTTTTTTCATATCATCGTACCGGTACCAACCTTGGCCATTATAGGTGTAGGCCACGTAGTGCCGTCCTGCGCGAAAGTAGTGTACAAGGCCTTTCAATTCATATACCTCCCTTTCCACTATCAGTTCCATTGGTAAAAAATTTAACTTTTTCGAAAAAAGTGTTTTCTTTCGGCGTAATTTTGCATAACTTTCTTTTTCCTTCTCAGGAACTCTAGAACTATTGAAGAGCTACTCAGAACAGATTAAATTTTTTATTTTTTTCAAAAATTTAAC
>NW_023458836.1:5131-12295 GCF_013731165.1 Rhagoletis pomonella | reverse complement strand
GAATCTTACAATTTGTTTCTGACTATTTACAAAACTGTACAAAACCATAAATGATATGATGATCGATGAGCAAATGGGAGTTGTTTTGTACAGTTTATTTTCGTACCCTGGTTCCCATTTCCTTTTTATACCGATTTGAAGTTTTGAATTTAAGGTTCAAAAATAAACAAGTACCTACAATGCTCTTTTGGTTTCGCTCACAAATTGCATACCTACATACATATATCTACTATATACATATATATATATATAATAAAAAAAATTTCAATTGAACATTGAGCTGTACCAACAGCTTCTGAGATAAAAAAGAAATGGTAAGCAACTTTTTCGAATTTTTGGGTACTTTTTCATTATTTGACCAGCTTAATCAAATGCTGTTGGTCCGATTCCCATTTTAAATTTGTTGCACAGTGTATTTATTCAATTAAGTCATACGGCGTATGAAAAGCCTATGGATAAGCTGACCAATCGTTCTCCTTTGAGGAGGATTGTCCTTCTCAAACGTTATTTGTCCCCTAAAAAATTTTTACCTTCTCTGTCCTCCTTTTGAGAAAACATGTCTTCCTTTTCCTCCTTTTCAAGTTTTATAGCAGTGATGATATATTCAAAAAACTTCGTTCAGAATATTATTATTTCCTAATCGTACACAATCATTGTATGCAAAAGGCGTTTACATTGTTCAACTTTCAGTTAAATTGTGTAAACTTTTGATTCAACTAACCGCCTGTGAAAGTTGAACAGTGGAAACGCCTTTTAGTCGTAATGAATCATATTTTACACTTTTAAACGCCGAAAGACTAGCTAACGACGCACAGTGTTTCGACTATATGGAGGCAGATAGAAACAAGTCATGGTGACAGTTTATAAAAAAACCGGTTGGACTTAGAGTGGAAAAAGCAAAAGTCACAAATACCACATTTGACATTATTTACTCACCCCCTTCTTCTCGAACTATGCATTTCCAAAGAAATACGGGAATCGGCGCGATACCGAGTAATCAGCTAAGTTGCATTTGGCGGTTATTAAAGAAAATTTTTCTTTGTCAACTGTAATCAATTATTTAAATATCGTGGAATATTCAGGTGAAAGTATTTATCATTTATTTGGAACTTTCCTATATTCTTACCAAAAAATTTACTTTGAAATGTAGATGCTAAAGATTATTAGTAAAAAAAAGTGTGAGTACCGGTCCGTCTGGTCTTGAAATTAGACGAATGTTTTAGAGAATTTTATGTAGTTTTAGAATATATAATTTGATCTTTGCGCGCGATTTTGCAAATAAATGTAATTTTTGATTTTAAAAATTTTTGATTTTCAGCCTCTTTTTGCATAATTTCGGGAAAAGAACTTTTCGAACAATGAAAAAATCTCACCAAACATTAAGTAAAAAGCGAGTATTTACACCTAAGTAATTTTATAGTATAACCTTTGTTTTCTGAGAGTGAAAAGCAGGAAACAAAAATGAGCCAAAATTCCATCATATTTAACGACTGGGCTCACATTTTTTTTGAGCTTTAGACGTTATAGTGATCCAGTCTTCCCCAGTTTTCCGCCCCCAAGAGTAGAAGGCGTGGCAATTATTCCATCTTTACCAAATTTCATAATTACCCATTCCTAAGTAAAACTAGAGCCCATGTCAAGTTTCAGTGAAATTGGTGCTAAACCTGCTATTATTATTTCCACCTGCCTCCATACAGTGGAAACACTGTGCGACACGTCGCCACAGACGAAAATTATTTTATTACTAGCCGGCCACGGATGCATATGTATGTATCAGGGTTGTTGCGAATATTCGCATTCGCAACCGCCAAGCTTCCGCATTAATTTTAACATTCGCATTCGCAATAATCAATGCTTTGACGTACGTCAAAGAGAACATAGTCTTTTTGACAATATTTTTTTGTTTTCTCTTCTTTAAATGCCTGCATTGGCTTCTTTCTTTATTATGATTTTTCTTGGACCAATCTTAAAAAGACTACTAGACGCAAAAGAAGAAAGTGTGCACTGTAACTTTTAACCAAATTTTCGGGATTTGCTTTTGATGATACATATATTCGTTCCGATAATTCAAATGGGGCTCTTTGGGGAATTTATTTTTAGCAAAAATTTAAAGAACAGTAATTTTGTTTTCTTCTCGGGCAATATTTTTTTCATTATATACACTGGATCCTTGTCTAAAAACTTCTGTGGTAAAACTGTCCCTTCTTTGCTATTTAAAGTCAAAGACTAAGCTCCTTCAATTGGGATTTCCAGCAGAAATGATCAACGTCTGCCTATAAAGAGAACCGATGCTCAAATAATTAAAAAACTATAGGTCTGACCTTTAATAAGATAAGAATTAGGTAACTATCTGAGATTCAAATGCTTATAAAAAACGGGGTGCTTTTTTAAAAAATAACAGTATACTGATCCGATTCGGCTGACAGTAACGACTTTGAAAACAGAATTTTGTTAAAAATTTTCATTCGTGGAAAATAATCATTTATTTTTCATATCCACCTATTTAGCTCGCTATAAGCACAAATTGTTCAAACCAATCGCAGAAGAAAGTATTAAAAATGAATTACAAAACTAACATCGAAAAACGCTGATGAAGTTACAGATTCCCCAAATTCTGAAACAGCCAAAGCAATGAGAATGAAGAATTCTTTTTAAAAAGCTTTAGAAAAACCTGACACATCTGCTTTAGCTTGTACGCGCTGTTTAAACAACGATCTCGCCATTATGCTGGATTCTAATTGTTTCTTTAAAATACTTGACATCCGCATTCGCATCCGCATTCGCGGATGTTGGCTGTTAGATATTCGCATCCGCATTTGCATCCGCGGATGTCTAAAATTCCACATTCGCAACATCCCTGGTATGTACATTTACGAATTTGGAGAAAGAAACCATATGTCATCATGTAATTCGTTTATTATATACTTTAAAAATCATGTCTACATCCGTTCAGTAGCGTGGTCAAAATATTTCGCCTTTCCTTTATACTATGTATAGAAAATGGTTATTTTTCATAGGTTGCAACCCTACTAAAAAAAATTAAAGTTTTTGTACATACGAAGGTCATGCACTTTCATTTGGTATCTCATTTTTTTATCCAATGAACGGTGAAAGTCTTATAGTTTTTAAACAGGTGGCAACCCTAATCAGAAAAATAATCCATTATTACACATCTAGAGGCTAAGTCTTTTTATTTGACAGTGACGGTTCAGAACTGACGCCTACGCTTATGAGGATTGAATATAGTAATTTTCTTAACAGGTGGCAGCCCTATTAAAAAATAAGACAATATTGATTTTATGGAGACCAGTTGCTTTCATTTGCCACCTCAGTTTTTGAAATACAACGAACGGTGCGGATCTTATAGTTTGGCTGCATTCCAAAATGTCAAAATACAAAGCATCAGTATCTTTTACTTCTAAACCTCAGTAGATTGTAATTCCAAATGTGCGCAACCAAGGTTAGATGCTAGTTTTCAACTAGGTTGCGCAAATTAGACCTTTTCTCCAAGTGCCGTTTTTTGGAATTCACCCTTTTTTAGACAGGTGCAATCTTATCGAAATTCTAAATAAAAAAAGGTCACTCTCCTATCGATACAGAGTATCTATATATTAATACGCTAACATAAATTTTGTCTCCGTTTGTTTGGCGATTCTACCGAGCCGATTTCAAAACCAAGAACACCGTTGGAAAGGCATTTTTCCGTATATGAGCAGAGTTTTTATGGTTTCACAATTGGTTCAAAATTACGACCAAAACCGTTGTTTAAACATTTTCGAATTGTGTATAGATGTTGCTGCAACATGTTCAATTTGACATGTTTCGCCTGTTGTTTCACTACACATTTGAAATTAAGCTGTGAAATAAAGATAAATATGAAGAAGAAGAAATAAATGAGAACGATGAAGTCAAAAAAAGGGCAAAAGTGAAGATAAAGATGAAAATGGAGACAATGACAGATACATAAGAATTAGGGTAACTAAAAGGGTAAGAACATTTCTTGAATATATGAAGTAAACTTCTTTAGCGGCAGTTGGTTGGTTGGGAGTAAATTGTCAAATTCAAGGGGAATAATGCACATGGAAATGGTTCTCAGCGGTTTAGCGGTTTGAGAATAAAAACAAAGTTACCTAGAGGTACAGGCAAAAACGAAGATCAAAGCAAATTTAAACACTTTAAGGTAAAGGTGAAGAGGAATATGCAAAAAAACAAGATAAATATGAAGAAAAGGATAAGGATGAAGATCGATATTGTTATCGATATAAAAGCCGATATTTTTATCGATATAATAATCGACATTGCTATCGATAAAATAATCGATGTTGTTATCGATACTGTTATTGATTAAATAACAGCTATTGTAATCGATATAATAATCAATATAATAATCTATATTGTTATTGATACAATAATGGATATTGTTATCGGTATAATAATCGATTAAATAATTGATTTATATTGTTATCGATATGTACAATAATCGATACTGATGATTGTTATATTTATCGATGAATTAATAGATTTTGCAATCGTTGTATTTTTCTATATGTTTATGGATATCGTTATCGGTATTTTTATCGGCACAGTTATCAACAGGGTTATCCATATAATAATCGGAACATGGAATGTGATCACATGATATTACATCACATAACATGATATCACATCACACGATATCACGTGACATAACATCATATGATATGACATCACATTATATGGCATGACATCACATGACTTGACATCACATGATATGCCATCGTATGATATGACATGGCATTACATGACGTGGCATCACATGATATGACATCATATGGTATGACATCATATGACATGTCATCAGAGGATATGACAACACATGACTTGACATCCTATCACATCACATAAAATCACGTCACATCTTATCACGTCATCGCACCTCATCTCATCTACGTGAATAGAAAAAGAAAATAATATAAGCAAAGATGTGAAAGACAAAAACAAAGATGAAGACCAAGGTAAAGTTACCGATTTCAAAACCAAAAACACCGTTGGAAAGGTAATTTTCTGTGTAGATGAGGAGAGTTTTTATAGTTTCGAAATTGGTTGAAAATCGTCGTTTAAAAATTTCCATATTTGTGTATGGTTGTTTTTTGCAACCTGTTCAATTTAAGCTGTTTCGCATTTGGTTTTACTTCGTATTTGAAATTAAACTTTGAAATAAAGATAAATATGAAGATGAAGAAACAAGTGATAATGATGAAGACAAAAAAAGGCAAAAGTAAAGATAAAGGCGAAAATCGAGATAAAGGCGAAAATGGAGACAATGAGAAATACATAAAAATTAGGTTAAAAGATAGGAATCGAAATAAAATCAGCCATAAAGGTTACTGCAATTTATCGAATCATCGAAGTTTATAATTATAGAAATTTATCCATGCTTATTAAGTTATCGCAACGTATCGAATTATTCAAACTGATCAATGTTTACTGAGTTGTCGAAATTTATAGACACATAAACTTAGTTGTCCAAATTTACGGATAGTTATCGAGCTATAAAAAACGTGTGGGATTAACGAAATTTGTCAAGTTAAAGAAATGTATCAAGTTATATAAGTTTATTGAATTATCATTATATAAAGACTTAACAAAATATATCGAGGAGTCGTCATGCATGGAGTTCTTTCAACTTACAGAGTTATCGATAATTATTGATCTACTGAAATTGGTTGGTTCAACAAAGCAAAGTTTATGGAATTTTCAAAATATATCGATTTATCGAAATTTCAAGGTTATATAAGCTTATCGATTTATCACTGGTTATCGAATTTAATCGTCTTAACAGAGTGTAACGAGTTATCAAAATGTTTAGATAGTTTTCGAAAAATGTGGAGATGTCAAAAGTAAAAATTTATAAAGGTATCCAAAGTTTTTACATTTTTGAGTTATCGAAATTTATCGAGCCATCGAATTTCACAGTTATCGAAATTGGTCGAGTTATCGAACTATCGATATGTATCAAATCATCGAAATTAATCGATAAACTTGAATGTATCGGGCCAATTACAAGTCCTGCCGAAGTCCTCCAAAGACCTTCTCAGATAAAAAAAAAAATTAGTTACGTTTTAGCAGAAGATTTTCCGGTTAGTTAATTTGTACCGTATAAGTATCGCTACGTGTTAAGTTAGGAAACCTCTCCAAAGCTTCTAAAACTAGAAAAACTAGAAACTCCGGTTAGTTAATTTGTACCGTATAAGTATCGCTACGTGTTAAGTTAGAAAACCTCTCCAAAGCTTCTAAAACTAGAAAAACTGTCGAATTTCGACAGTAACTGGAACTCTAGTATTAGAGAAAATCTCGTCAAAATCCGTCCAGTAGTTTTCGAGATTACCGCGTACAAAGAATCTCGACTTTCTTTATGCTTTGTATAGACAAGAAAAAAAAATAAATAAAAAAGGAGAAAGAAAATTTTCCTGTCCTAGGACTCGAACTCGGATCTCTCGAATGGCACTCCAGTGCTCTGCTCACTCAGCCATTGCATCTGTTGAGCCAGAGCGCGCAAAATTATATAAATACCTATTTTTATGTTTTACTAGCGGGCCTCGTATGCGCATTCGCCACGCGCTGAATGTGTACATAAGTATGTAAATATACGCATTTGGAGAAAAAGGTGGCAACCCTATTAAACAAAGCCCTATTTCACACTTAATTGCCAAGCACTTTAATTTGTTATACATATAATGTTTTTAACGCAACGAACGGACCTTATAATTTTTTAGACAGGCGGCAACACTGTTCAAAAAAAAAAATTTTTGGGAAAATCTGGAGGCCAAGTCCTTTCATTTGTCAATTCACTTTTTAGTCCAACGAACAGTCCACATCCTATAATTTTTCGTATAGGCGGCAACCCTTTTCGAAAAAATAAAACCTTATTGCTCATCCGAAGACCGTATTTTTTATTGTGCAAATGTGATGTCATTAACCAAAAATGCCTTCACGTATTATATATACGGTAGTAATTTTTAAATATGTGCCAACCCCACATTAAAAAAAAACTTATTGCATATCCGGAAACCATATTCTTTCATTTGGTACCTAATTTTTA
This sequence comes from Rhagoletis pomonella, assembly GCF_013731165.1. Lineage (NCBI taxonomy): Eukaryota > Metazoa > Arthropoda > Insecta > Diptera > Tephritidae > Rhagoletis > Rhagoletis pomonella. The sequence goes on along the minus strand of NW_023458836.1, from coordinate 5,214 downwards.
GTCCAATGAACGGTGAAAGTCATTACTTTCAGCAAGGTGGTATAGCAAATAATAAGTTATTGGTTGGAGTTTGATCACCAATT
>NW_023458836.1:1961-5031 GCF_013731165.1 Rhagoletis pomonella | reverse complement strand
GGGTGAGCTCCCTGATAAACAAAAAATTTTCAGGTAAAAGTGTCACCGTTTTTGAAATATTTACATTTTTTCGAATTTAAAAAAAATCGTGCCTTCTCATGTATTTTCTTTAACTGCAACTACAAACCGGGCAATACTTAGTAAATTTTTTATGTAAAATGCTTCCAGATAGTTGCCTCTCCATACTCAAATGCAATGTAGTTAAAATATATTAAGGAGCCATCATAAAATTAGGACTATTTCGGGATTTTTAACTTTTTGATATTTGCTTCTCCAAATTTGACTATCTCTGGTGAAAAAAAATGTACTGAGCTATAACTTTACATTACATAAAAAAATTGCTCATTTCATAAGGATTTCAGAAAGGTGCCACACTTACTGTTTCGAATAGAAAAAAAAAGTTATAGCCGCTTTTGTGGGTAAAGGACTGAGACACGCTAGAATGTATTTAATAGATTTAAATTGAATTTGCTCTTGTTACCGTCAAATGACATGCTAAATAGTACAAAGGTACATTATTACCTGCTCCTGACATTATTTTGTGTTACTTACCGGAATTAGTGAAAGTGGATTTTGTGAAATTGGACCCTTCGAACATTGTGTTATTCAGCCTCATTGCGTAAGTCGTAAATTAGGCTAAATTGTACGACTCGGCAACATTGGCATTGTTTACTGTCGTGCTGAAATAAGTAAATGACGAAAATCGTCGAAAACTATACAGTGCTGCCAAGTTTTTCCGTTTTAATACACTAGTCGAATGGAAATTTTAGGCAATGACGTGCAATTTGCGATACGATTAGACTCTCGAAAAACGACTTGCATACGAGAACACTCTCGCAATGAGGGTGATTAATACTATGACAGAGAACACGCAGTATACGTCGCATGAATATGCGGATATTCACCTAATTTACGGTGAAGCTTGCTGTAATGCCAGAGCTGCTCAAAGACTCTATGCAGAGCGATACCCCAATCGTTGCATCCGGGTCGTGAAGTATTCGCCCGGACCCATAGAGAAATATATGAAGGTAAGTGATTTTTACACCTTTCTTGTTTGAAGCCATTCTTCTTTTAACTATCATTTTTAACTTTTTTAAGGTCCCATACCTTGAAGGCGTGGCGGCGAAACAGGACGTCCTGCAACGGTAGATGTTGAAGCTGTGTTAGAGGAAGTGGAACTAGGTCCATCGACTTCAGTGAGAATGATGGAAAGACGGACGGGAATACCAAAAACTACAGTTCACAAAGCTTTCGATTTCATCCATACCACATTCAACGTGTTCAGGCTCTACAGGAAAGAGATTACCTGTCGAGGGTTAGGTTTTGCCGTGAAATGTTGCGAATGCATCATGCAAACGTGATGGTTATTTTAATTTACATAACCTTCACAGTTGGCAGATAGACAATCCTCACGAAATGAGAAAAGATCGTTCGAAGTACCGGTACAAAATAAATTTATGGTGCGGTATTTTTAATTGTCAGATATTGGGACCTGTGGAACTGCCGCCAACGCTCAACTCTCACAGTTATTTAGGAACGGCTTCCAACTCTTTTGGAAGATGTACCCTTAAACCTGCGGCGAAGACTACGGCTGCAAAATGACGAGTGCCCTGCTCACTACGGGCGTGAAGTAAGAGCTCATTTAGACGAAACTTATCCTCGCCGATGGATTGGACGATATGGGCCAATCACGTGGCCCGCTCGATCGCCAGACCTGAATCCATTAGATTTTTTTCTACTGGGGCTGTCTTAAGGACAAAATTTATTCAAAAACAATTCAAAACGAAGAGCATTTGCGGGAACAAATAAATGGAGCTGCTGCTGAGATAGCCCAATTGAGTTTAAGATCTCTAAAGGCGTATTTTCGTAAAAGGTGCCGAGCGTGTATTAGAGTAGAAGGTCGCCAATTTGAGCATATTTTATCAATAATTGAATAAATTTTTCTTCAAACAACTCATGTATATCTTATTTCACGTGAACCCATCCTTCACACAAAATATTGATAGATATAGCCCTTGTTATAGACTCTAGTCCGAATTCCGGTAAGTAACATAAAATAATGTCAGAAGCAAGTAATTATGTACCTTTGTACTATTTAGCATGTCATTTGACGGTAACAAGTGCAAATTGAATTTAAATCTATTAAATACATTCTAGCGTGTCTCAGTCCTTTACCCACAAAAGCGGCTATAACTTTTTTTTTCTATTCAAAACAGTAAGTGTGGCACCTTTCTGAAATCTTTATTAAATGAGCAATTTTTTTATGTAATGTAAAGTTATAGCTCAGTACATTTTTTTTCACCCGAGATAGTCAAAGTTGGGGAAGAAAATATCAAAAAGTTAAAAATCCAGAAATAGTCCTAATTTTATGATGGTTCCTTAATATATTTTAACTACATTGCATTTGAGTATGGAGAAGCAACTATCTGGAAGTATTTTACATAAAAAATTTACTAAGTATTGCCCGGTTTGTAGTTGCAGTTAAAGAAAACACATGAAAAGGCACGATTTTTTTGAAATTCGAAAAAATGTAAATATTTCAAAAACGGTGACACTTTTACCTGAAAATTTTTTGTTTATCAGGGAGCTCACCCCCCCACCTACCTTCCCCTAAAGTTTGGCACGTTACTTCTGGGACACCCTGTATAACATGGAAAAATAAGAAAACGGTTTTATTACAATCATTGGTGTAGTTTTCTGTTGAAAACTATTTACACTCGAGCATGCGGAAGCCGAATAATTCATTTTTCATAATTATTTACTGTTGAATATTAACTATTGTTTGTGATAACGGTGGTTAAAATTATAAACAAGTATAAAGTTTACATATGAAAATACTTATAAACTAAAAGCTATTATAATTCACACGAGAGAAACAGAACATGGATAAGTATTCAAAATTTATTATTTGTATTTAAATGACAAATAACAAATAACAAATAACAAATTCCTATTAAAACGACCAATAACCTTTAGAAGGCGTAAATGTAACCAATAGCTCGATTTCTTACTACCTGGAGCATAATATGCTATTGGAACTAATAATGTATCAAGTACGAAAGCGACAATT
>NW_023458836.1:0-1861 GCF_013731165.1 Rhagoletis pomonella | reverse complement strand
TTAAACTCAATTGGGCTATCTCGGCAGCAGCTCCATTTATTTGTTCCCGCAAATGCTCTTCGTTCTGAATTGTTTTTGAATAAATTTTGTCCTTAAGACAGCCCCAGTAGAAAAAAATCTAATGGATTCAGGTCTGGCGATCGAGCGGGCCACGTGATTGGCCCGTATCGTCCAATCCGTCGGCGAGGATAAGTGTCGTCTAAATGAGCTCTTACTTCACGCCCGTAGTGAGCAGGGCACCCGTCATTTTGCAGCCATAGTCTTCGCCGCAGGTTTAAGGGTACATCTTCTAAAAGAGTTGGAAGCCGTTCCTGAAGGAAGTCTAAATAACAGTGAGAGTTGAGCGTTGGCGACAGTTCCACAGGTCCCAATATCTGACAATTAAAAATACCGCACCATAAATTTATTTTGTACCGGTACTGCGAACGATCTTCTCTCATTTCGTGAGGATTGTCTATCTGCCAACTGTGCAGGTTATGTAAATTAAAATAACCATCACGTTTGCAGATGATTCATAGCTCCAAATTATTTTATTAAAAAAGTTGGGGTCTGATTCATGCATTCGCAACATTTCACGGCAAAATCTAACCCTCGACAGGTAATCTCTTTGTAGAGCCTGAACACGTTGAATGTGGTAGGGATGAAATCGATGGTCTTTTAAAGCTTTACGAACTGTAGTTTTTGGTATTCCCATCCGTCTTTCCATCATTCTCACTGAAGTCGATGGACCTAGTTCCACTTCCTCTAACACAACTTCAACATCTACCGTTGCAGGACGCCCTGTTTCGCCGCCACGCCTTCCAGGTATGCGATCTTAAAAAAGTGAAAATGATAGTTAACAAGCATGCAAACAAGAAAGGTGTAAAAATCACTTACCTTCATATATTTCTCTATGGGTCCGGGCGAATACTTCACGAGCCGGATGCCGACGATTGGGGTATCGCTCTGCATAGAGTCTTTGGGTAGCTCTGGAATTACAGCAAGCTTCACCGTAAATTAGGTGAATATCCGCTTATTCATACTGCGTGTTCTCTGTCATAGTATTAATAACACAATGTTCGAAGGGTCCAATTTCACAAAATCCACTTTCACTAATTCCGGTAACATAAAACAATGTCAGGAGCAGGTAATAGAGTACCTTTGTACTATTTGGCATGTCATTGGTCTGTAACAAGAGCAACTTAAATTTAAATCTATTAAATACATTCTAGCGTGTCTCAGTCCTTTGCCCACAAAAGCGGGTATAACTTTTTTTTTTCTATCCGAAACAGTAAGAGTGGCACCTTTCTAAAATCTTTATTAAATGAACAATTTTTTTATGTAATGTAAAGTTATAGCTCAGTACATTTTTTTTACCAGAGATAGTCAAAGTTGGAGAAGAAAATATCAAAAAGATAAAAATCCCAAAATAGTCATAATTTTATGATGGTTCCTTAATATATTTTAACTACATTGCATTTGAGTATGGAGAAGCAACTATCTGGAAGTATTTTACATAAAAAATTTACTAAGTGTAGCCTGGTTTGTAGATGCAGTTAAAGAAAATACATGAAAAGGCACGATTTTTTTTTATTCAAAAAAATTTAAATATTTCAAAAACGGTAACACTTTTACCTAAAATTTTTTTGTTTATCAGAGAGCTCACTCCCCCACCTACCTTCCCCTAAAGTTTTGCAGGTTACTTCTGGGACACCCTGTATGTACGACTAATTGGCATATATAGGGTAATATCACAGGGTAACACTCAAAACGTGATGGGAATGAGACCAATTGCATTCATTAAAAGGAGTTAAAATATGAATAAATACCAAAGAATTTTTAAAAGTTGGTTCCCATTTCCTTTTTATACTGATTTGAAGTT
>NW_023458835.1:98670-106045 GCF_013731165.1 Rhagoletis pomonella | reverse complement strand
TTTTCTTTAACTGCAACTACAAACCGGGCAATACTTAGTAAATTTTTAATGTAAAATACTTCCAGATAGTTTCCTCTCCATACTCAAATGCAATGTAGTTAAAATATATTAAGGAACCATCATAAAATTAGGACTATTTCTGGATTTTTAACTTTTTGATATTTTCTTCCCCAACTTTGACTATCTCGGGTGAAAAAAAAATGTACTGAGCTATAACTTTACATTACATAAAAAATTGCTCATTTAATAAAGATTTCAGAAAGGTGCCACACTTACTGTTTTGTATAGAAAAAAAAAGTTATAGCCGCTTTTGTGGGTAAAGGACTGAGACACTCTAGAATGTATTTAATAGATTTAAATTGAATTTGCTCTTGTTACCGTCAAATGACATGCTAAATAGTGCAAAGTTACATAATTACTTGCTTCTGACATTATTTTATGTTACTTACCGGAATTCGGACTAGAGTCTATAACGAGGGCTATATCTATCAATATTTTGTGTGAAGGATGGGTTCACGTGAAATAAGAAATACATGAGTTGTTTGAAGAAAAATTTATTCATTTATTAATAAGATATGCTCAAATTGGCGACCTTCTACTCTAATACAAGCTCGGCACCTTTTAAGAAAAGACGCTTTTAGAGATCTTAAACTCAATTGGGCTATCTCAGCAGCAGCTCAATTTATTGGTTCCCGCAAATGCTCTTCGTTTTGAATTGTTTTTGAATAAATTTTGTACTTAAGACAGCCCCAGTAGAAAAAATCTAATGGATTCAGGTCTGGCGATCGAGCGGGCCACGTGATTGGCCCGTATCGTCCAATCCATCGGCGAGGATAAGTTTCGTCTAAATGAGCTCTTACTTCACGCCCGTAGTGAGCAGGGCACCCGTCATTTTGCAGCCATAGTCTTCGCCGCAGGTTTAAGGGTATATCTTCCAAAAGAGTTAGAAGCCGTTCCTGATGGAATTTTAAATAACTGTGAGAGTTGAGCGTTGGCGGCAGTTCCACAGGTCCCAATATCTGACAATTAAAAATACCGCACCATAAATTTATTTTGTACCGGTACTGAGAACGATCTTCTCTCATTTCGTGAGGATTGTCTATCTGCCAACTGTGAAGATTATGTAAATTAAAATAACCATCACGTTTGCATGATGATTCATCGCTCCAAATTATTTTATTAAAAAAGTTGGGGTCTGATGCATGCATTCGCAACATTTCACGGCAAAATCTAACCCTCGACAGGTAATCTCTTTCCTGTAGAGCCTGAACACGTTGAAAGTGGTAGGGATGAAATCGATGGTCTTTTAAAGCTTTGTGAACTGTAGTTTTTGGTATTCCCGTCCGTCTTTCCATCATTCTCACTGAAGTCGATGGACCTAGTTCCACTTCCTCTAACACAGCTTCAACATCTACCGTTGCAGGACGTCCTGTTTCGCCGCCACGCCTTCCAGGTATGCGACCTTAAAAAAGTGAAAAATGATAGTTAACAAGCAAGCAAACAAGAAAGGTGTAAAAATCACTTACCTTCATATATTTCTCTATGGGTCCGGGCGAATACTTCACGGCCCGGATGTCGACGATTGGGGTATCGCTCTGCATAGAGTCTTTGAGCAGCTCTGGCATTACAGCAAGCTTCACCGTAAATTAGGTGAATATCCGCATATTCATGCGACGTATACTGCGTGTTCTCTGTCATAGTATTAATAACACAATGTTCGAAGGGTCCAATTTCACAAAATCCACTTTCACTAATTCCGGTAAGTAACATAAAATAATGTCAGAAGCAAGTAATTATGTACCTTTGTACTAGTTAGCATGTCATTTGACGGTAACAAGAGCAAATTCAATTTAAATCTATTAAATACATTCTAGCGTGTCTCAGTCCTTTACCCACAAAAGCGGCTATAACTTTTTTTTTCTATTCAAAACAGTAAGTGCGGCACCATTCTGAAATCTTTATTAAATGAGCAATTTTTTTATGTAATGTAAAGTCAATAGTCAAAGTTGGCGAAGAAAATATCAAAAAGTTAAAAATCCCAAAATAGTCCTAATTGTATGATGGTTCCTTAATATATTTTAACTACATTGCATTTGAGTATGGAGAGGCAACTATCTGGAAGTATTTTACATAAAAAATTTACTAAGTATTGCCCGGTTTGTAGTTGCAGTTAAAGAAAACACATGAAAAGGCACGATTTTTTTTAAATTCGAAAAAATGTAAATATTTCAAAAACGGTGACACTTTTACCTGAAAATTTTTTGTTTATCAGGGAGCTCACCGCCCCACCTACCTTCCCCTAAAGTTTGGCACGTTACTTCTGGGACACCCTGTATATAAGCGAGTCATTTCAGCATGCTACTGTGGCTGCTTTTGTCAATCGGGCGCACTGCCGTGCGCTGTGATATAAGCGAGTCATTTCAGCATGCTACTGTGGATGCTTTCGTCACTCGTGCGCACTGCCGTGCGCATTGATTTGGTTATTCTTTTTCCATTACTGCTTACTTTATTAGTTTAAGTTAAGATTAATAATAATAATCTTATAGCAAGTAGGTTCAGTGAAAATACTTCCTAAATTGCATAAAGGAAATGTTTGCACATGCAGCAATACATAGCATGTATTTAGGCGCCTGGTGTTAGCAGTCGCACCTAAACAGTTATGATGTTTTTTATTGTAAGTCAATCATATTTTAAAATTTTGAAACAGTTATTGTTTTGTTTGTTTGTATATTAGGGTGGCCAAAAAGAGTAAAGCCGGAATTTTAATGCTCTAACCCCCCAGGATTGTTCTACGTCGAAAAAATTATACCCCTATTTTTTTATTTTGAAATGAAAAAATATTTAGCGGTCGCTCAAAGCGCTTAAAGTTTTCCATGTATTTTATATGGGGAAAAAATAACTTTTCGTGAAATGGTATGGAATTCTTGAAAATCAATATTTTTCGATCGGGAAACTCTGGTTCTCTTCAAGATGCTTTCAATAATAAAATACCCAGTTCTTTATTTAACCCTTTTTTAAAACTAACGATTTTTTATTGGTACAACTATTGCATTTTTTGGGGTTATTGGCGGACCTATAATTACTTTGTTACAGAACTGTCGCGGCGGAGTGGGGGAGCGCCTGCACTCAGCGCAGAGTCAATAGGGACACTCCGCAAGGTGGTGTTCTCTCCCCCTGCTCTGGACTGCGATTTTAAACGACCTTCTAGAGGAACTGGAAAGAGTGAGCTGTCGGGTGATCGCCTATGTAGATGATGTGGAACTTTTGGTTAAGGGACGACTTCTACCCACCCTTTTTGATCAGACTCAAAGTTACCTGAGCCAGGTAACTGGTGGGCGATAAACGGCGGCCTCGCAGTGTATCTCAGTAAGATGGAACTGGTCTTGTTTACCAGGAAGTACAAGATACCCGTTGTGGCCCTTTCCTCGAGTGGTGTTCGTCTGCGGCTCTCAGATAGGGTCAAGTACTTAGGCTTGGTCCTGGATAAGAAGCTGTCGTGGAAGCCTAACATTGAGGAAAGGGTAAGAAAATGCGTCGGTTCTCTTGTACTGCTGTAGGGGAGCTATCGGTAAAAGGTAAGGTCTCTCGCCCAAATTAATTTACTAGCTCCATGGAACCAGATTTAAGCTTAACTTGTTTCACGGAGTCCTTGTCCGGCCTCTAGCTGCCATCAAAGAAGCGGTAGACTCACTGCTAAAGGGTGTGATGGTGCTTTAGAATCGGTAAAGGAATGGTACCGGGTCACAGTGACATCGTGCAAAACTGCGGGGCTCATGACCTGGCGTTGAAAAGGCACCCTTAAATCGTTATCCCTAGATAAGGAGCAACTACGGACGCCACTGTCCTCCTGCGGTACACTCTTGGATGGTTGGGCCTAGTGTGAGCTTGGCCCTTACCTTACTTAATACCTAATAAAATGGACAAAAGAAAGCGATACTCCTTTTGTGACATAAAAGAGGTAATACCTAATAAAATGGACAAAAGAAAGCGATACTCCTTTTGTGACATAAAAGAGGAAAATAAGACGTTTATCCGCTGCAGAAAATGTTTTTATAAGGCACTTTAAAATAACTTTTGCAGCGCAAGTAACGAGGGGCCCATCGTTACCCCTTAAAGGGGCCGAATACCACGTTACCCCTTAAGAGCTAGTGATGAGGGTTCTGACAGGCTATTGTGCGATTTATATTCACTCGGTAAGACTAGGAATTTCAACTGATCTCTTTTGTATCAGCTGTCAAGAGGAAGATAAAGAGGAATCATCTCCACACTTCCTTTTACACTGCCCAACCTTCGCGAGGCTAAGGTGGAAGCATTTTGGCTCGCTCTTCTGAACTGACGCTGAGCTCTCAGGAATAGAAATTAGCCGCATTCAAAATTTCGTAATCGGCTTGCGGTGTTAACCTAACCCAACCTAACCTGTACTTCTTTGAGCTACGAAATAGTTGGTCACATTACGCATACGAAAAATTCCAATTGGAATTGGGCTATTTCGTTTTCGTGAAAGAAAATTGGTTTCAATGCTACTCATACGTTCCGGTACACGGTCCATAAGAACGTAGTTTATATGAATGACATTTAACACAATTTTGGAATGAATACCAGACGGACTACCAAAAATCTTTATAAATAAATCTTTATAATATTTTTTAACAATCACATTAAATAACTTTATTGCTATTTTATATAATACGCAAATATTTTTATATTCTAATTTTTTATATACGTATTGTAGGTGCCCAGCTATATGTCGGAGTTTGTTATGGTAACAGCTTGGGTCCAAGATACTGGCATGCATCTCTACCCGAACACTGACATAGGTGGAAAGTATACAGTATTATCTAACGGGGAACTGTATATAAATAACGCGGGGCCCAATGATGCATTTAAGAGCTATACTTGCCGCACCGTTAATAGATTGACAGGTAAGCATCGAAACTTCCTTTGAAAATAACTTGATTTTCACATTGACTTAAAACAAACCTTTGAATTAGAGAGTGGATGCGGTTCTATTTTTGTCAGAAGCCGAAGAATTTTTGCTGGCAAAACCTTAGTGTCAAACCATCAGCTGTTCTGTGATGTCAAACAAATTTTAAATTATGTAAAGAAAAGTGGAAACACATCTGCATTTTCATCTTATTTAAAATATCGTAAGAATAAGTTAATAATAACAAGTAAGAGCAGCGCTGTCTTCGGTTATGCGGAAGGCTTCATACCTTTCATGAACATTACAAAATTTTACTTTAATAGATTACTGCATTTGAAAAAATTTTTATATTCACAGCACACATAGATAGAGGAGTTACATTTGTAAAAAAGCATATCTAAACGATCAGATATGAATCAGAAGTTATGGAAGATATACCTTATGTATGTAGCACCAATCTAAGTAATTTTCACTTCTACGTGATCTGTATATAAACCGGTAACTCAATTTATGGGGTTTAGCTTCCTACATAAAGGAGTTATAACACAAAAACTTGTATCTGAACAATCAGTGGTATAGGAGATAAAGCTTATACAGCACCGATTTTGACGATTTTCTCAGTACACTTTGTATAATTATTTATAAAATAGCTCAAAAAATGTCTCGGTTTTAGCTGTCCAAATAAAGGCGTTTTACAGTAAAACCCCATATCTGAACAATCAATTGTGACCCGATCTTTTTCATTTTTACTGAAAACTTTCTGTTGATAATGAGTGAAAATAGTTCGAAATTTGATGTTTCTAGCTACGTAAATGGAGGAGTTATAACAAAAAGTCTCATATCTGAACAATCAGTTGTATGGAGGCTATAGGGTTCAGCGACCCGATCTTTGCCATTTTTCTGTAAATTTTCTTTTGGTAATGGATAGAGCTGTAGCAAAAGGTATGTATTCGTATGTATACCCTGACTCGAAGTAGCGAATCGTTACTCACATAATAATCTCGTTACTCGCATCTTCCGTATATGCACCATCAACGTGAATCAATACAACACAGCATATTGTGCGGTAACGAAACTGTTTTTCGTATCGATACTAAAGTGTGTTGCGTGTGTGTATATGTACGTGCATGCATGCTTGATTCGTGTTAGGTGCAAGTGCTTGATTGTATCAAATTGTTTGAACGATACAAAAATATTTTGCGTGTATACATACCCTCCAGTACTGCTGGAGTCAATCGCTACTTTTGAACCGCTATTGCACCGACTCCTAGGTAAGTAGCTACTCTACTACCCGGCGGTACTGCACATGGTAGTGCAGAGTCGAACCAGATAGCGAAAAACTACGACAGAGGGCTCCCATAAATCACGCAAGTGACTACTTTAGTAACTCCCGGTAGTGCAGAGAGAGCCGATGGTGACTACCGCCTAGGACATTGCCTTGCAAAAGTAATCGATGAAATATACTGCAAGTAGTCGGTCGGTAATTGACGGCGTTTATCAGGTAGCTACCGATTCAGCAGTCCTGTAGTCGCTCCCCCGTACTGCAGGGTATGTATATACCCTCCAGTACTGCTAGAGTCAATTGCTACTTTTGAACCGCTACTGCACCGACTCCTAGGTAACTAGCTACTCTATTAACCCGTGGTAGTGCACATGGTAGTGCAGAGTCGAACCAGTCGGAAGCAAAATCGCGAAAAACTACGACAGAGGGCGCCCATAAATCACGCATATGACTACTTTAGTAACTCCCGGTAGTGCAGAGAGAGCCGATGGTGACTACAGCCTAGGGCATTGCCTTGTAAAAGTAATCGATGAAATACACTGCATGTAGTCGGTCGGTAATTGACAGAGTTTATCAGGTAGCTACCGATTCATCAACCCTGCAGTCGCTCCCCCCTACTGCAGGGTATGTACATGTATGTATACATATGTACGAACGAACATTTCCTTACGCTGCAAGGTTTGTTACGATGATTCTTGTGAGGTACAAGTGCTTGCATCAAAAGTAACGATTAAAGTAATGATACGAAAGATACGGGTGTTGATTGGATTAATAACGAATACATGCGGGTATCCAAATTTTCGTTACTTTTACAGCTGTAGTAATGGATGAAAATAGTGCAAAATTTCATATTTCTAGCTACGTAAATGGAGAAGTTATAACAAAAACTCTCATATCTGAACAATCAGTTGTATGGAGGCTATAGGGTTCAGCAACCCGATCTTTGCCATTTTCTCTGTAAGTATAATGGCGTATAGTGGAGTGCAATGGGGTATAGTCGTTACGCTGGGTATGCAGTTACAGTTGCATGGCTATACTCAATCCCGACTCTTGCGTCCTCGTTCGCGCACTCTGAGCAACGTGAGCAACCCATGTGCGAGATGCGGTACCCAATCCGAGTGGAGCCTTGGGTCACGGCAGAAAGAGAGGGAGCTTCGGTGGCGCCACTC
>NW_023458835.1:87942-98660 GCF_013731165.1 Rhagoletis pomonella | reverse complement strand
CCTTTACGCGTTGGCGACGGCGAGTACCGCAGACGATGGAACGATGACTGAGAGACTAGATTGCATACAAACAGACGGACTAAATCGACTCAGCTCGACGTTCTGATCATATAAGTAAACATTTTCGTGGGTCTATATCAGTGATTCCCAAAGTGGTCCAGGTATACCACAGGGGTCCACGGAAGACTCGCCGGGGCCTACGTTCGCGTGAAAAAATATAGGGGCCACGAGTTGTAAGTGGGGGTCCACGAAAATTTATCTGGTTTCGATAGTAAAGAACCAAAATGGTGGCGTGATAGCCTCATTATTTAACAATAATTTTTTTTAGTGGTGTATAGTGCTCTTGACGCACTGCTGAACTTACCATGACTTTGTGTCTTCTTACTTGGGGAATCCTTAAAGACCACCTACAGACTAAAAATAAACGGATGTTGGTATAACACTGAGTGGGGCGAGGCAGAAATTGTTGGCGGAAGAGAGTTGATTTCAATGCTACAAGATACCTTTTGTTGAAGAGATTCTATAACGTTGAGTTCCCTGAGGCTGAATGCCGATTTCATTCCAGCACTGAGCCTGGACTCACACATTTTCGAATCTTTAATGATGGCTTCACTTTTCTCTTGGGGAATTTGTTTCGGTTTTCCAGCCAATCACAGTCATGTACTACGTAGTGGAAAATAGGTGGATGGGAAATAGTTTACGTGTCTGGAGTAGAGATGGGCACGGGCCTAAATTTTCAGGCCCAGCCCGGCACGAGTGCTAAATCAACATTCAAAAACACGCACGAGGCCGCACGTTAAGAATTTTAGCGGGGCCCAGCCCGGCACGACGGGACACGTCCCAGCCCGGAAATAAAGAGACAACTTTTTGTATGTATGTGATAATTAATAGCTTTATTAAATATTTTATGAATTAACAGTACGTTAAAAAGTGAATATTAATGTGTAGTATAGTTTAAGTATTTCAAAAATATATAGAAAATTAAATGCAAATCTCGGCACAGTTTTCGGACGATTCTCACGACGACTTCCACTTGACTCTGTTGCTACATACGACTTCTTCTTCAGTGTTTCCAAACGTTACTAATACCTAGTGTTACCAGACGAGACATATGTTTAGTGCTGCCGTCTTACACTCGGTCATCCTGCAATTCATCTGTCCCAGATGATTCCGTATTATCATCCTCTTCGCTTTCTTCAAACTCGTCCTCACATTGAATGTACCTCCAAAGTTTCATATTGTCTGCACTTTTAGACGTTTAACCCTAGACCCGTTAGACCCTGAAACTCAGCAGCTTTTTTCACGACGTATCTTCCATTTGGTTTCACCTTGGTGACTTCGTAAGGACCAATGTACTTATTAGCCAACTTTTTTCCGGATACAAACTGCGTAACTTTGATGGCGACTAAATCTGCTAAACAATACCCATGCTGTCCTTTACGTGTCTTGTCAAAATTTCTCTTGTAGTTCTCTTGCGCTTTTAGTATGTGCTCTCTTCTTTCCTGCCTAATTTTAGTGCGTTCGTCTTGCAAGTGAGTCACTAGTTCTTCATGTAGAATATTTAGTACATCCGTGTCTGCCTCATTTCGCATCTTTACCCCAAATAAAACTTCGAATGGAGTGAACTTTGTTGAAGAGTGTATATGCGCGTTGATTGCCCGTTGCACCGTCGATGTATGTTTGTACCACTTAGCTGGGTCTGCTGCTGACACTTTCGCCAAAACAGAAAGAATGACTCTGTTGACCTTTTCTATTTGGCCGTTACCCCTTGGCACACCGGCTGTAGTCTCAATATGGTCAATTTTATGTGTTTCGCAGAATTCTTTAAACAATTTCGAGGTGAAAGCTCCACCTTTGTCGCTGACAATTCGCTGCGGACTACCAAAGATTGCTACCCAAGAACTCAAGCGCCTTAGAACCTCTAGCGCGTCTGTTATTTTCGTTGGGTAGAGCCAATTAAACTTGGAAAAACCATCCACCATCGAAAATATATATTTGTAGCACTGTGACGTAACATCCAACGATCCGAAATGATCTACGTGCAGAGTGCAAAGCGGCGTATCCCCCTTGTCGATACAGTGTAACCCATCTTCTTGTCGGCCTAATTTGCGGTTGTGCATTATGCACTCTATGCAGTTTGAGATGATTTGTTTTACTTTTCGTTCCAAATGCGGTATGTAATAATCTTGCCTTACTCCATGCATTGTTTTTTGTAAGCCCATATGATAAAAATTGTGTGCGTTTTTGATGATCTCTCGTTCCATGCTTATAGGTACGGCTAACAAATCCTGACCGCCAATCTGTTTGTAAATTAATTGATTTTTCAATTTATGGTCTGCATACTCATTATGTTTTAAAATCTCAGTCACTGCTGCTAACTGATCATCCTTCTGTTGTGCACTCCGAAACTGCGCATGTATTTCCGACGTTATGACCATAACGGGGTACCGACTTAGACTATCTACATGACGCATTCTGTTGCCTGCACGGTGCTCGATATTGAATGTAAAATCCTGTAGATACACCAACCTCTGCCCGACTTGTCGAGGTACGTCTTTTTTGCTTGCTGTCTGCTTAAATGCTGCCAATCGGTCACCAAATCAAACGTTAAACCTAACAGATAGTGCCGCAACCTCTTTGTTGCCAAATAAGCGGCCTTTACTTCTAAAAAGTAACTATGAAGTGCTTCCTCCTGTTTCGTCGTCTTTCTGCTATAGAAATATAGCGGGTGCCACTTATCGTCAATTAGCTGTAACAGTGTTGCACCATATCCGTATTTGGACGCATCAACGTGCAGCTGCGTCTTTGCGTTGTAATTAAAAATTTTCAATACCGGATCTTGCATCAACGCCAACTTCAGTTTTTCAATTGCTTGTAGCTCTTCAGCCTCGATCTTGAATACGGCATCTTTTTTAAATAGCTGCGTTAACGGTCTGGCAAGAATCGCATAATCTCGTACAAACCTACGAAAATATCCCGTCAGCCCGAGCAAAGCTTGTACTGTTCTCACGTTTTTCGGCAAAGGAAAATTTTTCACCGCTTTAATCTTCTCTTGCCCGGGCCATACAAACCCATTTTCAATTTCATAACCCAGAAACACAACCTTCGTCTTTAAAAATTTACATTTTGCCCAATTTATCTGCAAGTCAAAGTTTTTCGCCTGCGCCAACACCCTTCGCATATTTTCCACACAGTGCTCCGCCGACTGCCCGAACACCACGATGTCATCCACATACATCACCATTATACCTTCGTTAACTAGCTGCCTGAAAACATATTTTATTAATCGCGCAAATACCGCTGGGGAGTTGCAAAAACCAAAAGGCCTTTTATTAAATTCAAAAAGCCTTCCCTAGTCACGAACGCTGTATATTTGCGGCTTTCCTCTTCAATTTCAGCATGGAAGAACCCATTCGTCAAGTCCATGACCGCATAGTATTTGGCGGCCTGCAGTTTCTCAATAACCTCGTCTTTACAAGCACAGGAAATCTATCTTTTAATACTAACGAATTGAGTTTTCGAAAATCCACGCATAGCCTGTACGAACCGTTATTCTTTTTAGCCAACACTACCCTGCTAGCAACATCTGACGTGGACTCTCGCACTATGCCTTGCCTCAACCCTTCGTTGACCTGATTCCGCACTACTTCTTGCTGCAGCCCTGACAGTCGACTAGGGCTTTCACAAAATGAAATATTGTTACCACTGGGTATGATACTTAACTTTACTGGGCAATGCGGCCGGACATCCGACGGTTTATAATCTTCAATCAACTGCGTAACCTCTGCTTTATATTTCGGCTCTACATCGATGTCAGGCTTACAGTCAACCACATTGTAAACATTATATTGGAACTGCTCTGTATTTGCATATTCAGCTGTCTCTACAAACTTATATCCATCTGTATTCAAAACGACGGTAAAATTTTGCAAAAAATCAAAGCCTATTATCGCATCTATGTTCATCTTCGTATCCGCCACTACTAAAAATGTGTGTCGTGCACTTAAGCCATCTACTTCAACCTGCGCCTCAAATTTGCCCAACACTTCTGTAGCAACGTTTCCCAAACCATATAGCTTTGCATAACTTTTCTGCATTGCACATTCGACAAATTTTTCTTCATATTTGCTCTTGCGTATTAACGATGCATCTGCCCCAGTATCAACCAGGCATGAAATGTTATTATTGTTTATTTTCATAACTTTAACTCGATTTTGGCTTACCAAATTAACGTGCTTTTTAGTTTCTACGCAAGCCTTTGCCATATGCCCCGACCCATTACATTTAAAGCATTTTGTTAGCTCTTTACAATCAGCTCGCTTGTGCTGTGCAGAACCACAATTGAAACAGTGTTTCCCCGAAACCCCTTTGTCAATTTTATCTGTTCTGTTTTGGTCTTTCTCGAAAATTATCAATTTTACGCTGTTTCTGCTGCTTTGTTCAATGCTTTGCGTCAATGCTCTGACCAATTCACTGAAATCGCCGCTACCTACGTTTGTTGCCATTTCTATTTCGTTTTCGTTGAACGTGTCTGCTGCTTCTAAGTTCGTCGCCTCTAAGTCCGCTGCTGCAACCTCTGCCACTCATGTTTCGAACTTACTGTTGCTTCTATCTTCGGCTTCACTGCTGATTTCGTTGAACTGCTTGATTTATGCTGCTCTTACTGCTGCTTGCGCCGCCGCAAGCGACCGACATCCAAATTTGCTTTCGAACGTTGCAAGAGAAGGAAATCTGTGGTGACAGACACCAATGGCTTTCCCAATGCCTCTTCGTGTCATAGTGTGGCACGGTAATGGTGTGGCATTGCCCGATTCCGATCATCCAGGTAGACCTCTGGCGCCACGAAACGCTTGCCTCAAACCAAGGGTAGAAGTGGTGCAAGGGTCGGTCGAGGCAGAACTGCCCTCGTCTGGAGGTCTAGGTCCAGGGATACTTATTGTGAGCTCGTAAAAGGCCCTCTGCTCATTGCCGTAATGAGGAGGGCGGGTTAACGCTGAAATTAAACGCTGATCAGGGCCATCATTGCCTCCGGCACTGTAGCCAATGCTCGTTCATAAGGGATAGAACCATTGTGGTGAAATGCCTCTCCCAAGCTAACTGGGAGTGGCGCAAAGGCTTTGAGTGAAAGCTGTGGAGCAAAGAATCCCGCTCACATGGGGAATAGACTTCACTGTTGTGGCAATTAGACTGTTATACACGGAAACTTTTGTCGAGGCGATTTTTCACATTCTCTTTTAGTGTTGCTCGTTTCATTTACACACGGCGATTTTTGTGTATGCAATTGTTGTTGTCAGCTGTGTACCGCTAACTCAATTTACACAGACGAACGAGAGCACAAAGCGTGTTGCCCGAGCACAAGCAACTCGGTGCCCCTCTCCTTTCCTCGTCACGCTCTCTCCTACAAACGTCGAGTTGCGGCAACAAAAATCGATGTGTGTAAATGAGCACTTACGAATGAGAGATAAAATTATGAATGCGAGAGCGGATTACATGCCGTGGGAACGTAGTATAATTCGCTCTGCGAAGAGCGCTGCAGCATTATTGAAACCTTGAGTCAAACGGCTAGGCTGGTAAAAGTTCTGAAGAAGTACCAAACCACAAAGCTGCATTCACTCAAGAGTCCTGATGGCTTTTTAACGGCGAACTCTCTGCTCTTCTAGAGACTCAATTTCGTGGAAATCAGGTGATGGTTTCGCCTTCCTCTCCCTCGACTGGTGAGGGAGGGTATGCGAGAACCACAGTGTCAGGGTACAACTGGTTTGTTGCCAGAAATGTGGCTAATCAAGATGATCTAAGATATGCTATTGAGTCTTTTGACAGTCTCAAATCGCCCGGTCCGAATGGCATCCTACCTATTGTACTTAAAGAAGGTGTTGAGCTTTAGTTGGCGAAAGATTTTCACAGCATCGCTTGCACTTGCCTACGTACCACAAATAAATTAGATTTGTTCTATGCTGGCGTAGCTGGTCATCACTATTGAGGCAGAAGGAGGTCAGTATGTATGCCAACAAAGTGACATGCTTATAATAATTTATTTATAGGAAATATGCAAAATATATACAAAAATATGCAAAAGATATACAAAAATATGCAAATATTCAAAAAATATGCAAACATGCAAAATATGTGAAATTATGAACAACATAATAGGTCCAAATTGACTCACTTCCTCCTATAATGAGTTTCTACCCAGGTCCGGACTTTCTGTGATGTTAAACAAAAATAATCACTTGCATAAATATCCGAGATCTATTAATAAATTATACTACCTCATTCTGAAGGGCAGAAGCATATTCGTTGTTATCAGACATCAATCGTTTAGCAATTTCCCGCAAAACTATCGATACTATCGCGATAGCATCGTTTAAAAATTCGCTGATTTTAAAAGAACTAGTAATAACCCTCCGGGTAAAGAAAAGAGAGTAAGTCAAGAAAATGTTTAAACGCATATATTTTAGCACCTACTTCACCGATTTTAAATCTGACAATTTTTGGATAACCTATGGAGCTTGCACTTTAATTTGATATACAACTCAATTCTGTAGCTACTCCAGGTCGCCCTAACTAAGTCGTATGACTGAGCAATTATATTCAGACTAGTAATAACCCCCCGAAATTAGGGTGAATGCAGTAGAGAAATACTTACTAATATTAAGAATTAAAACTTACCTAAATAATAAAACGTGATATTCATGAATATACTTCAGTATTTAGCTCCAGATTTATGTAACGAAGTTTTTGAAAGACAACAATTAATCTTGTATTGCTAGATACCTGATAACCCAAGATAACTTTTAAGTTCATATAGGACCTTATTCTACGCATACCTTCATAGAGTGGGCCGTGACAGTCATCTTTAAGGTATAGTCCAACCTCTCACAATATCTGTCAAGGGCTTTGTTAGTCGTAATCTGAAACGCAATAATCACTGAAAATTGGCAAACTTTTAAACTAAAACTTTCTTAACCCTTTCAGCACAAAAATTCAGCCACTGATTCTAAAAATTTTAAAATATGTATACTAATTTTGGATCGTTCATTTCATCAAGAAATTGTTAAAGCTTTGAGTTTTGCTGTCATTCAGGTCCTTTAAATTGGTTAGTGACATCCCAGATGCAGTGGTGCCGCGAATCTTTTTTAGTGGTAGCCAAATTCCGTTAAAAAAAGGGCTAAACAAGGAAGAAAGTCTAAGTTCGGGTGGAGCCGAACATTAAATACCCGGCGCAAGTATTAAATATATGTTTTTTCACCTTTCCGAAAGCTACCGCTATCAATTTTGAGTAAATTAGCGTCCTTAAATTTCGAAATATTGCAGTTTCAAGCATTTCTGAAATTTACCGTTATATGAAAAGCGGCCGTAATTTTAGTCCGATTTCAATAATTTTCAATATTTTGCTTTTATGTGGCAAGCACAATAAAAATACCGAGTTTTGTACAAAGAAACTTTGAGTGAATTATCTTCAGTAGTTACTAAAATATCGCAGTTTTCGTATTTCTGGAAATTACCGTTATATGGGAAGTGGGCGTGGTTACAGTCCGATTTCGCCCATTTTCAATCCCAACCTACCTTGGATTAACGGAAACCTACATACCAAATTTCGTTGAGATATCTCAATTTTTGCTCGAGTTATCGTGTACACGGACGGACGGACAGACGGACAGACGGACGGACAGACAGACATGGCTTAATCGATTTCTCTATTCATTCTGAGTATTTATGTATACATTTGTCTATATCTATCTCGATCCGTTTTGGCTGTTACAAACAACCGTTATGTGAACAAAATTAATATACCCTTGTGCACAAGTGCGCTCGGGTATAAAAAGTTGTAGCTAAATTTTTTACTTACATATACATATATAAGTATACACGCAAACATTTTCAATAAGTAATGGTATAGAAAAACTCATTTTTGTTGTTGGTATTCTCATTTTTGTTGTTGGTATTTCCGACAGGGTAGGAGTGTGATGTAATGTGGAACGATTTTCCGTCATCCCTTGTCAAATTTGGTTTGGAGAAAAACAATGAATTCTGGAAAAAGCTAATATTTTATCCAACTTAAAACCTTTTTGTATAAAAGGGGAAACATACGACACCACCTTGCTGGCTCCATCAAGTGATTGTACCATCAGGCCTAAAGCATATAACTTACCAGCATGCTGGTACAATATTTATTTCTTTACAAATCAGGTCGAGGAAAGATCGAAATGATTAGAGCCGAAATTTAATAATTTTTCCACCATTTTGTTAAACATTGTTTTTTTTTTTTTTTGAAATTCACAACTGCAATATCGTGAACTTAATTTTCCATAAACACGGCTTTGACCCATATAGGGCAAGAAATTTCCGCCAAAATACTTTTTACTTAGAAAATTTAGCTAATTTCACCATTCACGACACCAGCATGCTGGTACAACCATAAAATTTTCAAATAGTTTTTGAAGTCGCACCAGCAGCTGGTACAATCACACCACAAGAACATACACGGTCAATCGACTTGATGGGCCATTTAACAAATAAAGCATATTAAAGGCCGTAAAGTTATCTATTTTCAACTATAGTAGTACAAAAACGTAAGGAACATACAATCAGGGTGGGCAAAAACTCGGAGTTCGAGCGAGCGAGCGAGCAAACTCCTACTCAATGCCTCGCAGACAACGAGGCGCTCGTAGCTCGTACTCGTAGCAGCAATGAGGCGAGGCACGAGAAGTTTGCCTCGCTCGCGAAACGAGCGAGCGCTGCTTGTTTCCTCGCGCTCCTATTAAACGAGCGAGGCTGTTGTGTGTTGCCTCGCTCGCAGTACGAGGCGAGTAGCTGTCTGCATACTCGCTCTGCTAGGTAAGACGAGTGAGCGAGGAGCGAGCGCTCCGAGTGCACTATACAACACATGCATTTTTGTGCATAAAAATGTGGGAATGTATGTCAATAGATTATGTACGAAAGTATGTTAATAATTGTATGTACATATGTACATATGCATATAAATATGTGAATATTATATCGAGCCCTAACCGCCAAAATAACGTAAGCGACCTTTTTTTCAAAATTTTATTTTTGATGCAGAAATGTACCTAGATGCTCTAGGAATATTTCTGCATCAAAAAGAAAATTTTGAAAAAAATGTCGCTTACGTTATTTTGGCGGTTAGGGCTCGATATTAGGGCAGCTTTTAAAACAACAAATAAAATTTATTACATACGTAAGCATAGATTATGGAATGAGGTATTTTTTAGAGTTATATACATACATAACATGCATATTTATATATGAATGTATTTATGTATGTATGTACATATGCATGTATTTTGTCTTTACAGAGAAAAGTAAGTAACGAAGATAGTATAGATAATCGTTTGTGCCGCAGAAACAAAAAACAAGTAAGCACTTGTTAGCACCCCAAATAGTTTGCTACTTGTAGCAGTTATGCTGTATACCTGAATGAAATATAATCCTTGGAGAAAAAATTTATTTGTGGCCTGTTGTTCAAGGACATATGTACATATGTATGTATGTATGTATGTATGGATATGTATTTGCGTAAATAAAGAATAGAGGCCGGTTCACATACAACTTTGGCGTTGCGTTGGCGTTGAATTTTAAAGCAGCCGTCCACCGTATATACCCAGCAAACACAGTCTCTAACGTTAGAGAAATTTGGATTTCTACATTAGATAACTAGGGTAATTCTCTAATCGTTCTCGAGTCGATGACGAAGTTAGAGAACTACATTAGAATTCGATTCGAGAACGATTAGAGAAACAACGCAATTTCATATAAATGTAAATAAGCAATATTCCAAATGAATGAATTCAAATGAATGAATTATACATTATTTTTAAGTTCAAATAATCCATTATTATTTTATTGCGAATACATTTAATACAAATTTTGCAAACAATGCGTTGTATTCAATAAAGCAAAAAGCAGTTTGAAATTCACATTCGAATCCCATTAGAGATCAACATTAGAATTCGATTAGGGAATTAATATTTTCCCGAGTCGAGAACTATGTCCCATTTTTGTTGAGATCGCTATGATTCTCGATAGTTTTTCGAGTCGTTCTCTAACGTTTGAGATTGGAGAATGTGGCTAGTTCTCCAATCATTCTCTAATCGATGACTAACCTCAATGTTTGCTGGGTATGTACTTACCATTACGTTACTTCGTTTGCCTGCCTGAGTAAATTGTTTGCCTTTGATGTCTCGTTTTTTCCCCTTTGTCCACTCTGCTTTTACCTACTTCACATCGCCCCCGTTTGGTTTACCCGCTTTATATGCTCGCTCGTTTGCGTTTCCCGGATTTTCCCTACCCTCCGCCCATGGATGCTACCTAGTATGTATGCAGACATAGGCACCAAAATGGAAAAATATGAACATTCTACTTGAAATGTTTCCAAAATTATTAAAACAACACAATTATGATATTTTTCGAGTGAGAATGATATATTTATGCTATAAAACTACACACCAAGCATTGCTCTACATATAAATGTGATTAAAAAGTTTAAAACTTTGTTGAAATTTTCAAATTTTTTTACAAAGTATGAAACTTGCTTGGACTTGTATGGTCTGTCTCTCATGTACACTTAGGTCTTTTTTATGCGGTAGATGCGTTCTTCAGAAAGCCGCATGAAAAAGTTCTTTAATTTCATACAAGAACAGGAGATGCGTTCCAGCATTTTCAAAACCCGCATAAATTCAGATACTTAAAAAAAAAAA
>NW_023458835.1:66999-87542 GCF_013731165.1 Rhagoletis pomonella | reverse complement strand
TTTCAAAATTTTCTTTTTGATGCAGAAATATTCCTAGAGCATCTAGGTACATTTCTGCATCAAAAAGAAAATTTTGAAAAAAATGTCGCTTACGTTATTTTGGCGGTTAGGGCTCGATATTAGGGCAGCTTTTAAAACAACAAATAAAATTTATTACATACGTAAGCATAGATTATGGAATGAGGTATTTTTTAGAGTTATATACATACATAACATGCATATTTATATATGAATGTATTTATGTATGTATGTACATATGCATGTATTTTGTCTTTACAGAGAAAAGTAAGTAACGAAGATAGTATAGATAATCGTTTGTGCCGCAGAAACAAAAAACAAGTAAGCACTTGTTAGCACCCCAAATAGTTTGCTACTTGTAGCAGTTATGCTGTATACCTGAATGAAATATAATCCTTGGAGAAAAAATTTATTTGTGGCCTGTTGTTCAAGGACATATGTACATATGTATGTATGTATGTATGTATGGATATGTATTTGCGTAAATAAAGAATAGAGGCCGGTTCACATACAACTTTGGCGTTGCGTTGGCGTTGAATTTTAAAGCAGCCGTCCACCGTATATACCCAGCAAACACAGTCTCTAACGTTAGAGAAATTTGGATTTCTACATTAGATAACTAGGGTAATTCTCTAATCGTTCTCGAGTCGATGACGAAGTTAGAGAACTACATTAGAATTCGATTCGAGAACGATTAGAGAAACAACGCAATTTCATATAAATGTAAATAAGCAATATTCCAAATGAATGAATTCAAATGAATGAATTATACATTATTTTTAAGTTCAAATAATCCATTATTATTTTATTGCGAATACATTTAATACAAATTTTGCAAACAATGCGTTGTATTCAATAAAGCAAAAAGCAGTTTGAAATTCACATTCGAATCCCATTAGAGATCAACATTAGAATTCGATTAGGGAATTAATATTTTCCCGAGTCGAGAACTATGTCCCATTTTTGTTGAGATCGCTATGATTCTCGATAGTTTTTCGAGTCGTTCTCTAACGTTTGAGATTGGAGAATGTGGCTAGTTCTCCAATCATTCTCTAATCGATGACTAACCTCAATGTTTGCTGGGTATGTACTTACCATTACGTTACTTCGTTTGCCTGCCTGAGTAAATTGTTTGCCTTTGATGTCTCGTTTTTTCCCCTTTGTCCACTCTGCTTTTACCTACTTCACATCGCCCCCGTTTGGTTTACCCGCTTTATATGCTCGCTCGTTTGCGTTTCCCGGATTTTCCCTACCCTCCGCCCATGGATGCTACCTAGTATGTATGCAGACATAGGCACCAAAATGGAAAAATATGAACATTCTACTTGAAATGTTTCCAAAATTATTAAAACAACACAATTATGATATTTTTCGAGTGAGAATGATATATTTATGCTATAAAACTACACACCAAGCATTGCTCTACATATAAATGTGATTAAAAAGTTTAAAACTTTGTTGAAATTTTCAAATTTTTTTACAAAGTATGAAACTTGCTTGGACTTGTATGGTCTGTCTCTCATGTACACTTAGGTCTTTTTTATGCGGTAGATGCGTTCTTCAGAAAGCCGCATGAAAAAGTTCTTTAATTTCATACAAGAACAGGAGATGCGTTCCAGCATTTTCAAAACCCGCATAAATTCAGATACTTAAAAAAAAAAAAAACAATTTATTTCTTCACTTCTGTATTTTAACCAAAACAAAAAATATCATAAAAAATACATGAATTATGTAAGAAAAATTGATTGCAAAAAAGTAATAAAAACTCTCAAAGAAGCAAAATCGATACAGCGAAAAAAATGTTTGAAAAACCTCATAAATTCAAATCCGCATAAAAAAGAACCACATAAAAAGAGACCTAAGTGTATAAGTTGAAATTTTATAAGCTATTGAAAATTAAACAAACTATACCTACATATACTACGTTTATACGTAAGCTATTTGCAAATAAAAATAATTTGCAAATACCTAACTCACTGTTTATTCGATGGTGAAAAATTCTTTTTTAATATTGCCTGATTATAAAAAGGCAATAATATGACAATCGAAAAAGAAAATAAAGTTAAAAATGGCAACGTCTTGATTATAAAAAGGCAATAAGATGACAATCGAAAAAGAAAATAAACCTAAGAATGGCGGCGTCTTGCGCTTATTTGCAAATAGTAGCACTAATCAATACTTATTTGCGTGATTTAGTTATTTGCAAATAAAAAGTTAACTCAGCGTTTATACGGCAAATTTTACCATTTTGCAAATTGTTATTTGCGAGTAATACGTGCGTATAAGTACATAGTAATATATATGTATGCACATATGAGCCTACCTAGTAGATAAAACTGGCAAAAATAGCACGCATCTATTCTTCTGTGCATGAAAATATATACATAAATAAATACATACATATGTGTATATATGTATGTATATACATATCTACATGTGTGCATACAATCGTTTGCTCTAAATTCTTAGTTGATGCAATTTTTATCCCATACATTTTTGCTGACCAAACAACCCGTTTGCCTGTCTAATCTGCTTGCCTCATTTCCCTCGCTCGTCTGCCGCGCTACTCTTGCGCCGCCCTCGTTTGCTTACTCGCTCGCTGGCTACACATCGCGTGCGCTCGTACCTAACGAGTGCTCATTTGCAAACAGCCTCGCGTGTTCCTCGTGAGTTGCGCTTACTCAGAGCAAACTAACGAGCGAGCGAGGGGCCAAAATGAGGCAAATCCGAACCCTGCATACAATACATATACAGGTTGTCCCAGAACTCAACGTCAAGGCGAAACATGGTGACAGGATTGATTGTAACCATCATGAGAAAAGTCAGAAAAAAATCTATCCCATGCAGTTTGAAAATTATGGGCATTTAAGAAAAACCTAGAAATTTGGTCAAACTGTAACCATTTTTCGGTTATTGTGCTTAAAGTTTATTAAATTTGTTCATTTAAACTTTGGAACCTTAACCCTAAATAACATTTCTAGAACCTAAGTCAAAAATAATGACACAATTGCCCCAAGTTTTCTAGAATTAAGACTATTTGTTAAACTATGAATTTAAAATGTTTATAATTTGTCCACTTTGAAAGGCGCTCCTTAAAAAAAAATGTACTAAAGTGCCTTGGAAAGTGCCATTAGAAGTTCGCGCATTTTATCAGGATTGTAAAAAGGTACAATACTTGCTAGTTTCTTACTAAAAAAAAAGAGTAAAAAAATAAAAACCTCAAGTAACCCGATTTTTGCTAACCCATTTTACTCAGTTCAAATGTTTTTTTTATTCGCACAAGCTCTTGGAAGGTTCTTATTTTATGGCAAAATGATGAGAGAGATGGATAGTGGACATGTTTGCCATGAGCGAGCGAGACAGATGGTGACGCCACTTTTACCAAAGTCAACAAAAGTAAGTAAAATTAATAAAATAATGAAAAATCTTGACCTAGTTTAGTTTAGGTTTATTGGAATAAAAGTCAGATAGGGAAATAACATTTTTTATTAAAATAAATGTTCAAATTGTTTACCATCAGCCTCAATACACGCCCTATATCTTCTTAAAAAAGATCTACTTATTAGCCGAGCATATCCTCGAGAGTGGATGTCCTCAGCAGCTTGAGAAATTCGTTCACGCAGCTCGGCTACGCTCTCAATAGGCTTTGAATAAACTTTTTCTTTGAGAACGCCCCAATAAAAAAAAATCCAGGGGATTTAAATCTGGGGAACGGGCTGGCCAAGAGATAGTGCCTGAACGTCGAATCCACCTTCCCGGATATTCCTGGTCAAGGAAATCTCTTACTTGCACTGCGTAATGCGCTGGGCAGCCATCTTGTTGATACCACATGTGGCGACGATCTGTTAGTGGTATGTCCTCTAACAAAGTTGGTAAATTTTCTCGTAAAAGATGTAGGTAATTCGTGCCATTCAAGTTCTCAGGCAGGTCTAAAGGCCCAATAATTTTTCCGTTTAAAATTCCGGTCCACAGGTTTATTTTAAAGTGATACTGGGATCTGTCTTCTCGCATTAAATGTGGATTCGCCACATGCCACTCGTGAAAATTGTGTAAGTTTATGTAACCATCTTTTTTAAATGTAGATTCATCTGACCAGGGAATTTTTGGATGAATTGGGGATTTTCATTATGCCTCTGTAGCATTGTTCTACAAAATGAAATCCTTTCAGGATAATCTCGAGGAAGATGACTTTGGACTCGTTGTACGTGAAACGGATGCATTTCGGCTCTTTGTAAAATACGATGTGCTGTGCTTTTGGGTATTCCCGTTCTTTCTTCAATTCCACGAACGGAAATACTTGGGTAATCTGCAACCTCTTGCAACACTTCTTCCTCGTAAGGAAAGCGAGCTCCACCTCCAGCCCGTATTTGATTCGGGAAATGGCCGCCCTCTGTGAGTGAACGGTGCACATTAACAAACACGCGGTGATCCGGATAGCGCTCTAAATTTGGATATCTTTCCCGATAAAGTCTAGCGGCGGCATTTCCGTTGCATCTGCATTCTCCATAAATGAGGTGCATGTTCGCATATTCTTGTGAAGTGTAGCGCGTAGGCATGGTAGATAACAAGGATGCCAACACAAAAGTCCAATTCCAAAAGAGAGAAGCCAAAGTTGCCGATATGTAATCAACAAGTCCAATTCACAAAAATCCAAGTCCAAAAAGCCAAATTTGTCAGTACTAAATCAACACAAGCGAATACGAAAAGGTGCGCTGTAGACGAATGAGCGAAACGTACTAACTGCAGTGTTGCCGTTACAGCGTCAGACTAGTGCCATTTGCTTGATATGGCGACTGTGTCTGTTTCATTCGCACGCGTTTAAACGACGCATCTCCGTCTCTCTGCGTGGCGTCACTATCTGGCTCGCTTGCTCATGGCAAACATGTCCAGTATCCATCTCTCTCATTATTTTGCCGTAAAATTAAGAACCTACCAAGAGCTTGTGCGAATAAAAAAACATTTGACCTGAGTAAAATGGGTTAGCAAAAATCGGGTTACTTGAGGTTTTTATTTTTTTTTTCCAAGGCACTTTAGTACATTTTTTTTAAAGGAGGGCCTTTCAAAGTCGACAAATTATAAACATTTTAAATTCATAGTTTAACAAATAGTCTTAATTCTAGAAAACTTGGGGCAATTGTGTTATTATTTTTGACTTAGGTTCTAGAAATGTTATTTAGGGTTAAGGTTCCAAAGTTTAAATGAACAAAAATAATAAAAATTAACCACAATAACCGAAAAATGGTTACAGTTTAACCAAATTTCTAGGTTTTTCTTATATGCCCATAATTTTCAAACTGCATGGGATAGATTTTCTGATTTTTCTCATGATGGTTACAATCAATCCTGTCACCCCGTTTCGGCTTGACGTTGAGTTCTGGGACACTCTGTATGTATATATATCTTTCTTAGTTTAAAAATTCATCTCTTACATAGATGAAAAAAATATGAGATCAAATTAAGCATATACAACTTTTTCATGCCAAGTATGAATAAATTCTCCAAAGGGCTAAAAAAAAGGGCTAGGGGCAATTTTAAATTTATGTGGCCTAAAAAAGTATGTGGTAGCTAAATCTAGCCACCAAAGGGCTAAAACGGCAACACTGCCCAGATGTTTAAAAAATAGAGTGATCTCAAAAATTATTATTTTTTGGTTTCGCGAAATATATTTCAAAACTATGAATAAGACCTCACTTCCCCGGTAAATTTGTTAATATTTTGCAAAATATTATATCGCTGACTGTCGACTTTTCTGCCACTTTAACTCAATTCTGTACCTACACCAGATCGCCCTAACTAAGTCGTATGACTGAGCAATTATATATAGACTAGTAATAACCCCCCGAGATTCGGGTGAATGCATTAAAGAAATACTTGCAGATACTAAGTATTTAAACTTAAGTAAAAAATAAAACGTGATGTTCATGAATATACCTCAGTATTTAGCTCAAAACTTATTTAAAGAACTTCGCGAAAGACAACAATTAATCTTGTATTTCTAGAGACCTGATAACCCAAGATAATTTTTAAGTTTTTAAAGGGCCTTACTCTACTCATAGCTTCGTACAGTGGGCCGTGAGAAAACAGTAATTTTTAAGGTACAGTACAACCTTTCACAATATCCGTCCAAGGGCTTTATTAGTCGTAGTCACTTAAAATTGGCGCCGTTTCATGAAGAAAGGCATTTGGAATCACGCTTTTAAACTAAAATTTTCTTAACACTTTCAGTACAAAAATTCAACCACTGATTCTACAAATTTTAGAATACATAAATATGTATACCGGCTAATTTGGATCACTCATTTCAAAAATCGCATCAAAAATTTTTTGGAGTTTTGAATTTTACCGTCATCCTGGGCCCTTTAAATTTGTCAGTGATATCCTAGGTGTTTAAAAAAGAAAGTGATCTAAGCTATTTTTATTATTTTTTGCTTTCGCGAAATAAATTTCGAAACTATGAATAACACGAATCCGAATCAAAATTCCACGGATATTTGGAAAATATTTTTCAAGAGATTATGTACACTGCTCACTATTATTTTTCTGCCCATTTTACTTTTGTCACAAACACGGTAACCGCAATTGCAGCTTGCACTTTAATTTGATATACAACTCAATTCTGTAGCTATACCAGATCGCCCTAACTAAGTCTTATGACTGAGCAATTATATATAGATACGTTGAGAGTGAGTCAAGAAAATCTTTAAACGCTTATATTTTAGCAAGTACTTCACCGATTTGAAATCTGACAATTTTTGAATAACCTATGGAGCTTGCACTTTAATTTGATATACAAATCAATTCTGTAGCTACTCCAGATCGCCCTAACTAAGTTGTATGACTGAGCAATTATAAATAGATTATTATACATATATAGATACGATGAGAGTGAGTCAAGAAAATGTTTAAACGCTTATATTTTAGCACCTGCTTCACCGATTTGAAATCTGACAATTTTCGGATAACCTATGGAGCTTGCACTTTAATTTGATATACAACTCAATAATGTAGCTACTCCAGATCACCCTAACTAAGTCGTATGACTGAGCAATTATATATAGATTATTATCAGGGAACGGATTTTTAGGACCTAAAAACCTATAAAAAAGGCAAAATAAAATAGCGAAAAAGGCAGGAAAAGGCACTAGGTATTGCAAAAAAGGCAAAAAAATGCAAAACAAAATAGCGAAAAAGGCAGGAAAAGGCACTAGGTATTGCAAAATAGGCAAAATAAGGCACTAAAAAAAGACAGAAAATACGAAGAACAATCAATAAATATATTTATTTTAGAAATATTTATATTACAACAGATACGTTGAGAGTGAGTCAAGAAGATGTTTAAACGCTTATATTTGTAGCACCTACTTCACCGATTTGAAATCTGACAATTTTTGGATAACCTATGGAGCTTGCACTTTAATTTGATATACAACTCAATTCTGTAGCTACACCAGATCGCCCTAACTAAGTCGTATGACTGAGCAATTATATATAGCTTTTTTCTACTCAGCCCAAATGTACTTAATTCAGATACATATCTATGCCGTTCAATTAAAGTAGCTTAAGTGACTTTAGAGGGTTTGACTTAAAAAATAATCAGTTTCCCTTGAAAATGTTTATATTTTTATTAAGCTTCTATTAAAAGGGCATCTTGAGCTACACCTATGGCCAGTTAAATGTTAAAATATTTTTTTGAAACCCAGTGAAATGTTACTTTAAAAGGAAAAGGCTACTTTAATTGAACGGCGCAGTTATTTATATTCAGTCCTTGCAAAAATTATACTACGTAACGAAATTGAAAAAAGGCAAAGAACATGCAATGTCATATGGCAAATGTTGTGGACCTGGTCGAGTAATGAAAAATTGCATAGTTGAAAGTTGTAGTTGCTTATAATTTCAACATTTTGTCATGTGTCATAAAGGTATGGAGCTTACCGAATCTCGGAGTAAAGAGATGGCGGATACCTTAATTATTCAAAAAAATAATTGTTACATATTTTTCGATTTAATCTCAATTTGAAAAGTTTTTCGATATGAAACCGTCAATAACTGCAAAAAAAAACTATGAAACTACATTTAAATTAGAGTTTTAATGAATATTTGTTAAGAAGAGCAAAAGAAAATTGTATGTCGCTTTTTTTTGCACACATCGTGGCCACGGTTGCCATTTCCAATTTATTTTTCGGACCAAAAAATGGACCAAATGGTAAAAAATTTACCAATTTTTATTACATCGGAAAATTGAGTGGAGTTTATTGCCCTTTTTATATTGCATCCAAAGTGCAATTGTAAATTATTAACGTTATATTATTTAAAGTTTTAAATTATAATTTGTTCCTTAATTTCGTTTTTTTAATGCTAAATCAAAAAATTTGCGCTCAGCTGCTGCAGAACTGTGAGACAGAATAAAAATATTATGAACTAACAGCCGTATTCTAACAAAGTCACAAACTTTAGCTCATCACTGCTGAGATTTCTACCGCGCCTCAAAGCTTGCCGCTGCAAAAAATATGCCGCTACAATTCAATTTTTTAAATTTTTGTGTATTTTTCTAGCACTCAAAATCGAATTTGTTGTGACACATTTCTCGGCGCACTTGAAATCACAACAGTGATGAGCTAAGTTTTGTGACTCTGTTAGAATAGAGGGGAAACCACACAATTCTCCAAAGGCCGCTTCACCCAATCCATTTTTAATCAATTACTTGATCCCAAAAACGTTCTATATTGGTACAGTTTTTGAAGTTACCTTCACTCAGCCTCAACTTGCGAAATTGAAATTCAATTACATCATTTACCAATGCAGGAAATTGGTCGGGTAGCGGCAAAATTGATACATCAGTGTCAGAAAGAACTTTATGTGGTGTAATAATTTCAAGATGTTTAATCAGCCCTATTCTGCATTTCGATTACGTTCCCGCATTCCGCTCCGCAAGAATCGAACTTAGGTATTCTGTGTTACGATCGAATCGAAAGAGGAAGAGGAAGAGAGAAAACATCTTTCGAAATCAGCTGTTTGCCTAGGAATGTGTGAAATCGAAACAAAACAAAGAAATATTGGCCACCAAAATATAGGAGCTTATGAAGTTGGAGTTTGTAAATATTTTAAAATAACTAAATATATCTAGCATCACTGTAATTTAAAAATAAAATTTCGTTTGCTCTTAATTTAAGTGGAAACATAATTATAAGAATGAAATCTTTAGCCGCGGCGTTATTGCTTGAAGAGGAGGACGAGTCCCAGATTGCTGATGCGGAAGTTGAAATGCGGAGATTTAGGGACATGTTTGATCCTTCTCAGATGAGTGAAGAGTAATAAGAAATTCATCTTGAACTGTATTACTCATCGCTCAAATCCAGTGAAATTATAAACGTTGTTTGAGCACTCCACAACATTTGCATTTACTACAGAGTGGAAGATTTGAACCCAAACGAATTCCATTTTGAAAGCCGTCAGGAGGAGGGGAAGAACAAAGCTTATCCTTCCATAGCAAATCGAATTCGAGACCACATACACACCTCTTTTTAAAAAGTTAGTAAAAACGAGTGCAATAATAAAAACAACTTTTTTATGTAACTTCACATTTTATGTATGTATGTATGTATGTATGTATGTACATATGTACATCTATAAATTTTATACAAAATGAATAAATTGTATTCAGTGCATTTCACAGTCTTATTTATAGATAATGAAAACAAAAACGCCTGGACTTCCTCTTTGAAAACCTCGCGCAATATCCCTTGTGGTTGCCATTATTTGAGCCAATTTTTCGTATTGCCCGTATTACCGCTCGCGAAAACACAGAAATCGAGAAAATGCATTTATGATGGCTTTCACAATCATGCACAGTATATTTTACTTAATTTTTTTAATAAAATTTTATTATTTAAGCCCACGAAAATAATAATCGAAACGTTCTCCGTCAGCAAATTTGCAACTTAGAAAAACGGAACTACGATCGAAATGTAGAATAGTATAATCGTAAATTTCGAAGATTGATCGAAAGGAAACGGAACGCAGAATACCAAAGTTGCCAAACGGAGAAAATTTCGATTCGAATCGAAATACAGAATAGGGCTGAATATCTTTTCGAATATTATTTTCATGTGCTAAATGCTATGAGTTTTGCTACCTTTCCATATTTTTGTGAGCCACTTTAATATTGGTCACCGAGTAATTGAAATTAGCAAGAAACCGCGATATTTTTTGAAGCGTGCTTTTGCATGAAGTGAAAGGGTGATAATAACTTAACCAAAGGCTTGTGAATTGGACCATTTTAAAAATCGTGGCATGTTTCTCTTTTCAGATACCAGTGACAGGGATGGAAAATCGAAATTTCAAATTGTGTCTGATTTGACAATAGTAATGTACCTTTTTGTTGTCAAATGTACCTTAAAAGTAGCTCACGATTTTGTTAAATTTTTAACCGACTTCAAAAAAAGGAGGAGGCTATCAGTTCGTCGGAATAGTTTTTTTTTTTATGTATATTACCCCATAATTTTGGACCATGTTAACCGATTTCGATAATTCTATTTTCATCGGAAAGGTGGTACCTCAAGGGTGGTCCCATACTGGTCCAAAGTTATGCGGTAACATACATAAAAAAAAATATACCGACCAACTGAAGTTGGAAGTCGGTTATAAATACAAAAGAATACTGTTACACATTCGAACATATGAAGGGGTTAGAATCAAAAGGAGCTAAGTAGTTAAAAAATTTGTTTGAGATAATTAAGGTTAAAGTTGATTACTTATTGTAAATTATGGGTAAACGCATTTGAAATGATTCTTGCCTAAATGAATGCAGGTTAATTAACTAATTTATAAATATAGTGTTTATGTGGTGACAAAGAGTAGCATTCATAAATAAATATAGTGTTTATGTGGTAACAAAGAGTAGCATTCATACTCTTTGTCACCACATAAACACTATATGTATTTAACTATACAAATATGGGTATCACTTATATTTTCAAAAAATGTCACTTAGGCCCCTATGATTCTAACCCCTTCATATATCACTTTACGAGAATTCATTTAATATAAGTTCTCTATACTTAAGACTGTCTGACAGATATTTGTACAATTTTAAGTCATTGGAGCCATTTAAAATGCCTAATACTTTTGCCAAAACCAAATCCTCACCAGAGTAATGTACGCGTATGTTTTTATAAATAGGGCAAACGCCAATAAAATGGTATGTGTTTTCAGTCAGCCTCAAATATGAAACAGCTCATTCACTTGAAATTAATTTGAATAGCAAGTTTTTGAGTTATACAGAAAGTAATTTGGAAAAATGTAAAGTGCTTGAAGTTAGGAAAACGTGTGGGGAATTTGTGTATTTTGAAAATACAGTATATTTTGCTTAGCTGCACATCCTTCTTTGCACGAAAAACTTGTGCACTTAACCGAAAAAGGCACTTAAGCGAATTTTCTTTACTACTTCAATGAGGAAGGTATCCAAATACCTATGAAACCAAATAATAAAGAAGCACTTACCACGTAGAAATTACTGCAATCGAAATTTTTACCGAATAGTATCTAATTATCTATATAACTACATAAATTTATGGCCATTTTCGTTGTTCTGCGAGATGAACAAAATAAATAAAAAGTTTTAAAATTAGGTAATTGCAGGGCCAGTGCAGGTAAACGTAATACTTTCTTTGATAATCGATACTAGTCGCACAATTTTTAAGGCAGGTATCGCCAATGTGCAGGTATGATAAATGCATCTATCGGAGCAGTTTCCTTATAAATGTTAAAAATAATGCCTCTGATGCGCATTTTGGGAAGGTATCTTAAATGTGCACTTAAGCATAGAGGCAGCAAAGCAAAATATACTGTATAAGTAAAATCTCGAATCAATAAGGCCGGTGCCATACCTTTGTTGTATAAAACTGCCGATTTTCGCTTAAACGCTTTTTCAAATATCTCAAGTTTCTAGATCCTGAAGTTTTTTTAAATGAATGTAAAATAATCAACTGCGAGTCTTTAGAAAGCATAGTGGTATACAGTGTTGCCGTTATGCGACTAAAGGGGCAATTTGACCCTTTTTAAGCACCAATACCCTTTGACCCGACTTTTTGCATATTTTGATTTTTTGACCCTTTGCCAAAATTATGTGCGACTTTTGCCCCTTCTCAGAGATTTTTTAAGGAAATGTTAATAGAACCATGCTATTAAAAAATATTTCCTACTGTAAGCACGAAAAAATGCATCACTCAAAACTTTTAATGGTAATGCAAATCGATTTCTGTGTATGTTTGCAAATCTGTTTTGTGCAAACTAGTTCCTCTATTTTACTTTATAATACATGCAAATCTGATTTTGACTTTGGTTCTGAGATTTATTCTTTTACTAGTAAAGAAAAACAAATATAATATGGTGACCCTTTGTTCGTCAATTACCCCTTTTTTTGCGACTTTCTGAAAATTCTCAACGGCAACCCTGGTGGTATACACAGATGTTGACCACTTTGATTTAAACGATGAATGCAAAAGTATTTTGAGTGATTTTATAATTAAAAAAATGTAAAATTAGCGATGTACAAACATTTGGGGGGTTGTCGTTAAAAAAGGGCAGTAAATGGAGACTTCTTATATCAAAATTCAATGGATATATAATGGATATATATAGTTTTGCAATATCTTTTCATTATTCTTACCATTCTTATTCTAACTGCCAAAGAATTTTTTCATTGCTTACTGAGATCAAAACGAAAAAGATAATCAGAATAAACGAATAAGCATTCGAAATAAAGATAATCGAAGGAGGAAGGAATCGTCAAAAATTAAATCAGTTGTTATGTCTCTAGGGCCAATTTTTAAATTTCCTATGGGGTAGTTTAAGGAGCTTTTCGGCCGGTTAAAAAAAAAGCAAACAATGTTTCTTCTCCTACGCGTTTCGATGCTTTTCACATCTTCCTCAGGGAGTCTGGTGTTTATTGTAAACAAAACATAAGAAACAAACAATTACGCACACATGTATGTACATGAAAAATATAACAATTACAATTCTTTTGTATAACAATTTTTTGCTGCAACACATAACTTACATTGAACATCAAAACAAAGAAAATATAACAAAAACACACTGATATTGACTTCTTTACATTTAAGTGTACTTCTGCTCGTCTGTTCTCCTAATGCACGTTATTGCTGTCCGGTATGCGCAGTTTATATTGTCGACGTCTTCCTTGAAATTCATTGCATGCTGTA
This sequence comes from Rhagoletis pomonella, assembly GCF_013731165.1. Taxonomy (NCBI): domain Eukaryota; kingdom Metazoa; phylum Arthropoda; class Insecta; order Diptera; family Tephritidae; genus Rhagoletis; species Rhagoletis pomonella. The sequence goes on along the minus strand of NW_023458835.1, from coordinate 74,304 downwards.
TTTTTTGTTGTATTCGCAAGCTTTCTAATGTTAGTCTCGTTCTGTCTTTGTTCTCCACATCTAATATTTTCGCGTTTTCAAAGTCTGCTGTATGTCCACTATTCGTTAAATGTTGTGCTAATGCAGTCGTTGTCTTCTTATTTCTCGCATCGGTTTTATCTTCGCTTATTCTAACACCGAGAGCGCGCTTCGTTGTGCCTATGTATATTTTATTGCATGCTTCGCCAGCCTTACCATTGCATTGGATTTCGTAAACCACGTTGTGTTGTTGTTCTTTGTTTATTTCGTCTTTTATTTTGCTAAAAATTCTATTGATCGTGCTATGTGGCTTATGTGCAAAGGTAATGTTTTTGTTTTGGATGCTTTTTTGTATTGTTTTACTGTCCATTAATCCTTGTATATATGCGACTAATATCCATATTCCTAGAGAGTCTAGATGGGTCCTCTCCTTAGGCAAAAAGTTTGCGCTACCAGTAACAAGGAAAACTTTCTCACCGGTACACTTGATTGCAGAAATAGAGCAAGGAATACAGACAATAGAAGACGAAAGAGAAAAAGACAGTGCAAGATGCAAGATAGCTTCTAAAATTAATACATTCAAAAACAAATTGAAGAATGACCCAAAAGAAAAATTCATACTAAAAATATATGAAGATACAAGGCGATTAATAAAACAACACAAAGACTCTGTCGTGATCACAAACTCGGATAAAGGAAATAGAACGGTAATGATGGATAAGATGGAATATAAGGAAAAAATGAAAGGTCTTCTAAGCGACCGGGATACCTATAAAACTATTCGAATGGACCCTACACAAAAATTGCTACGAAGAAACAACAACATAGTTAATGACTTATACAAACAGAAAAATATTGACAATCATAAAAAATACCAATTGACATGCACTGCGGCTACAGCACCAAGACTATATGGACTTCCGATGATACATAAAGAAAATACACCGCTAAGACCAATTTCTGCCTCTACCAACGTACCATGCTACAAACTCTCCAAATTTATAGGACAAACACTTAAGGAAATCGTTTCCCACGAATACAATGTCCACAATTCGTTCCAACTTAAAGACAGATTAAAAAACATTAGGATTGAAGAAGACGAAATCCTTATTTCATTCGACGTGGTATCTCTATTTACAAATATACCAGTTCAATTTGCCATTCGTATAATTATGGAACAATGGACTTCACTACAACGTCATACCACACTCACAAGAAAGCTATTTTTAACGACCTTAGAATTCTGCCTACGAGATAATAATTACTTTTTATATGATGGAACATACTATCAACAAGTTCATGGAATGCCAATGGGGAATGCCTTATCGCCAACTGTTGCCGACATTGGTTTAGACAAAATACTTGACGACAGCATCGCTGAACTTAAAACTAAGGACATATATATCAAATACATAAACAAGTATGTAGATGACATATTCGCTATCGTAAAGAAAAATGACGTGGAAGAAATCTTGAAAGTTTTTAATTCGCAACGCAGCAAAATCCAATTCACCACAGAAGTAGAAGTTCACCGTTCAAACAATATAATAAAAACGAATTGGTATGCGAAATCTGTAGCATCCTCCAGAATGATCAATTATCATTCCAACCACCCGTGGACGCAAAAGAAAAACACAGCCATCAACCTCATCATCAAAATCTACGCATTAAGTGACCAGGAATTCAGAAAAGACAACGGCAGGAAAATTAGAAATATATTGCATAAGAACGGGTATCCACACAAAGCTATTGAGAGGTTGATAGCAACAGCAAAAAACAAACCAAAAGCAGCGAATTTAAACACTCAACCCGAAACTACAAACAACAAAAGGTACACAGGCGTCACATATATACAAGGATTAACGGACAGTAAAACAATACAAAAAAGCATCCAAAACAAAAACATTACCTTTGCACATAAGCCACATAGCACGATCAATAGAATTTTTAGCAAAATAAAAGACGAAATAAACAAAGAACAACAACACAACGTGGTTTACGAAATCCAATGCAATGGTAAGGCTGGCGAAGCATACAATAAAATATACATAGGCACAACGAAGCGCGCTCTCGGTGTTAGAATAAGCGAACATAAAACCGATGCGAGAAATAAGAAGACAACGACTGCATTAGCACAACATTTAACGAATAGTGGACATACAGCAGACTTTGAAAACGCGAAAATATTAGATGTGGAGAACAAAGACAGAACGAGACTAACATTAGAAAGCTTGCGAATACAACAAAAAATACAGCATGCAATGAATTCCAAGGAAGACGTAGACAATATAAATTGCGCATACCGGACAGCAATAACGTGCAATAGGAGAACAGACGAGCAGAAGTACACTTAAATGTAAAGAAGTCAATATCAGTGTGTTTTTGTTATATTTTCTTTGTTTTGATGTTCAATGTAAGTTATGTGTTGCAGCAAAAAATTGTTATACCAAAGTATTGTAATTGTTAAATTTTTCATGTACATACATGTGTGCCTAATTGTTTGTTTCTTATGTTTTGTTTACAATAAACACCAGACTCCCTGAGGAAGATGTGAAAAGCATCGAAACGCGTAGGAGGAAAAAGAAACATTGTTTGCTTTTTTTTAAACCGGCCGAAAAGCTCCTTAAACTACCCCCAAAAATTAAATCAATCTCCCAAGATTGATTCATATATTTTGTCAAATAACGTATTTTACTTTATTTTTATAAAGAAACAAAATTTCTGACCAAACTTTTATTGTACATAAGTAATTTCCAAAACATACATACATACATACATTGTTCATAACGGTTTCAATATTTGAAAAAAGGTGTGAGATAAGGTGTTTCTATACTAAAGGCCCGTTTACATATAACTTTGGCGTTGCGTTGGCGTTGGTGTCTCTTCGACAGCTTACTATGAATACATGCATTTATATGAAAGTCTCCATATAACCAAAGTTGGGCAATGCCAACGCCAACACAACGCAGAAAGATGGCCAACTCTCAACTTTTCGCGCGCGTCGTTCGTCAGCTGTTTTAAATAATCAAAATTATGTGATTTAATTTTCATTTTTAATCAAATGCGGGCAAGAAATATAGTTTTTAATGCAATTATTGATGTAAAATTTTGATTTATCTGCCGCTAGTATGTTAATTTAGTGACCAAGGTATTCTCTGCTGAGCGTTCATTGTAGCAAGCACGGGCGTTACTCGCGCTGCTGTCAAAGCGACGCCAGCGCCAACGCAACGCCAAAGTTGTATATGGACGGGCCTTAAGACAATGATATGATCATTGAACAGAAACTTCATAACAGGCAACGAAATGACAATAAAATTATAGTTTAAAAAAGTAAAACCTCCCTATTATAATTGCCATTCGTACTGTCATCAGGTATGTAACATGAGAATAGAAATCGCTGCATCTTTTAGGCGCATCAATATTACATAGTTACATCCCGAGCTAATAAAAGGAAGGTAAAAAAAATGTATCCCATTTTAAAAATGCTATGTGGAAATAGTGTTGGAATTTTTGGTACAATTGTACTTTTTTGATACATTTTAGTTTACAATATACTTTCCTACTACGCAGTACTTTTTAGTACAATTTTGTGATGAATACTATAAATATATAGCTTTGAAAACTCACTGCGGTAAATTTTTTATTCTCTTTTTGTCTTCGCCTTCTCGTTTTTGTCTTTGTAAGTTTTGAAATCTTACTAAACCAAAATTTCTGTCGAAATCAGCTGCATATAGAAACAGTGTCATCGTTAATTAAGAAAGAGATATTCTTAAATATCATAACTTTATGACACTCACATATTGACTAGATTTGACTATTTATTTTAATATTTTTTAATTTTAGTTATTTGTTTATGAAAATATAGTTTATTCCTTAACAAAAACTGTAGGAAAGTAAGTTTAAATCTTTGAACAAGATTAAAAAAAATAAAAATTTCTTGCTTTATTTTTCATTTTGTTTTGTAATATTTTGCAGTTTTTTAGCTTATTCAATTTTAGTACAATAAAGTGCAAGCACAGTATATACAATAATAAACTCTTTTGAGTACTCCTCGGGGGTAAAATCTGATCAGGGTTGATAATGAGAAGGAGCATGAATTTTGCTGATTCAGAGTTGTATACAAAATTACTTTGGTATAAAAGAGAGCAACAGCCGTACTATGGCAAAGTGGCACAAGTAATTTTGTAAACAAACACTTTTCTTATAATTTTAAAGAATTAATTGCTATTTATTTTAACATATTCAGATATCCAGCTTGTAGCCAGAGGCAGTGGCATGTGAGGGCTCACTAAAATGTACTCATCATGTTGCAGCAGCTCCGGGTAATGGACCATTGAAATTTGAACTTATGACCACCATAACCAACGCAGTCTCTAAGCAAATGCGTGTCCTGAATTTATACGGTAACAATTCATAGCAATTGCTATTGTATGTGTGTACGTTTCATGTTTGTGACATCCTATACTTTGATGTTTAGTATTTTTTAGGAGTTCCGCTCAAACTTGGGTGTGCTTAATGAGCTGTCTGGGCGCATGCGCTGGCAGTCATTGGAGTCTCTTTAACTAAAATAACCTTGTTTTTTTTTTTTTTTGGAATAAAGACTTAAATGCATTTGGAAATTTAGAGCTTTCTTTGATAAATTCACATTTTTTCATAAAAAGTACGATGTGAGTTTCCAGTTTATAGAAACATTAGCGTTAATTATGTACTTAACTATTGATATTATTCTTAATTAAGCATTGCTACTATACTTAACCTACATTTTGTTCATAAATAGCAGAACTATATATATTTTATCCTCGAAAAGAGCTTTTTCTAATCATGAGGCGAAATTTCCCACAGTACTGTTGCCGTGCGTGCAAAACGAAAACGCTGCACACAACCCAAAAGTACTCCTCGGGGACCAATTGGTGAAAAACTGCGACAAGGTTTATTACTGTATATACTGTGGTGCAAGTTTAAAGTAGCTGAGATTTACCGTTGATGTGTGGTATTATTTTTTTTGAAGATGTCGGTCAATTTCTTACATATTATCTAAGTATGTTCGACGATTTTTTTAATGAAGAAAATGAGCAACACCTTCATCAAACAAAAAAAAATATTAAAAATCAACGATAAATAGCAGCTATTTTAAACTTGCACTTTATTTAAATCGATCGGGCTACATACTCAAAATATGTATTTCTAGGAACTCTAATTAAAAAGCACGACATTTTTACGAAAGTTTGTTGATTTTTTTATAAGCACTTGAAATATTATTAAAATGTCAAGTTTTAGTACTGAATTCAAAGAAGAGGTCTCATTTATCCATGCATAATAAAAAAAAAAATGTTTGTTAAGAAGTGTGCCTTTAAATATGTGCATACACATACACATAAAAGTATAAAATATGTAAATGTAACATAAACTTTCCCATGAATACTATTAAATCATTGGTCTTGAAGGGAATCTACATGTACTAAGAAAATATATGAGCAAATTAAAAAGTCGATACAATTTACAGTCGAAAAGTACAGTTTTTGTATAGATTTCGTACTGAAGGAAGAATTTCATTTCCCAACACTCTGTGGAAATAAACACAATGACACGGGTAGTGTTTAATGCAGAGCCTGGCAATTTTTGCTCGCGAGCAACGCCAGCGCCGCAGTTCGTTTACGTATACAGCAGTGATCGGACTTCTACCATATTGTGGTAGATCTGCCACTTTTTTGAGCATCTACCACATCTACCACACAAGGTCTGAAATCTACCACATATTCGCATTTTTGAGTAGTGTTATTTTTGCTCGACATAATTTTCTTAAATTTAAGAGCAATAATTGTCCAACACTAAACACTAACTTCAGGCAGAATGGGTTTATAAAATAAACTGTAAAATACTAAATTTTCTCAATATTTAATTTTTCGACAGAAAACGTGGTTTTATTGTGTTAAATTGCAAAATATATGATTTATAAAAATAATTAATAGCGAAAATGATAAAAAACGGCGATTTTTGTGAAAGTATTTGCAAATTTCAGTGCATCTAAAGTTTCTAAAGCGTTGTTTACTTTTACTTGAGAATTGTAAAAATCGGCAAATCCCAAGTAGTGGTTTCTGGAACGTCCCACATTTGTTCGCTACATCGTGATGTGATAAAAAGAAAAACCGGCAGCACTCCGCAAGGTTGTAGAGATCTTTCAAAATATGTTCGAAAAATATCTTGATATGGAAGGAACTGCTTTACACGTACGAGGAAAAAAAAATGCCAAAACTCAACGCAATTTTTAGCAACTTCAATCTTGCACTTTATTATACTAAAATTAACTTTTTTAGATTCTAATTAAAATGCTTGCAATTTATGTGAAACCTTGCAGAATTTTTAAAAATTTTGAACAAAGTTTGATCGAAAACCTGAGATCTACCACATTTTTTTGAAATCTACCACACTTTATACAGAATATAGAATACAGAATACAGAATACAGGTATACAGAAGCAAAGCAGCGAATTTCGATTCAGTCTGCTTGCAGATTTCACCAAGGTTTCATCACGCTCGGCTGTTGATTGTTTTTCTTCGTAATTTTAGCACACGCTTGCCACATTTTGTGTAGGAAATTGACAAAAAATGCCCAAAGCAAAAAGTGGGGTATTATTCTTCGATTGATGTTTGCGTGAGTTTGCTACGATTCAAACACAAAATAGTGCGACTATATATAAGAACTACAATTTATAGTTCAAACATATACGTAATACTCCTATATTGGCAGTAAGAGCTAGTACCGTCCGAAAATACTACAGTACAGATATATCAATAAACACGTACGAAGGAAAGGAACACATTCGTTTATATATAAACATGAACACAATACATATACAAAAACGACATTCAAGTACACAATACATTGACGAAAACGGTACTAGACTGTCTCGCTTTGATTTCGGAATGCTTACACATTGAGAAGTTAGCTTACTGCCAATATAGAAGTATTACATATATGAGTTCAAAGAACCTTCAACACCCACAATGTCCATTATGCTGTCAGTCCTACGTATTTTTAATATAAGCAAACTGCATTTTTCATGCCGTGTGAATTTAAAAAAATATAAAATGGGCTTCTTGCTGACCAACGTTCACTAATTTTATAATAAGTTCCGTGATTTTTTAAAAAAAGGGCACAAATTGCATACTTTATTTTAGAAAAATTGTTTTCTATCTAAAGAAATCGATAGAGAAATATAAATGCTGGTTTATGGCCAGAAATACTTAGTGAATAATATTTATAAGTTATACTCTATTTTTAGGACTA
>NW_023458835.1:61868-61999 GCF_013731165.1 Rhagoletis pomonella | reverse complement strand
GGTTGGTGGCCGGCTAACTGCTTACTCTAGGCGGTTTTGTTGGTGCTTGCTGTGTTGCCGTTGCAGTAGGTGCTGTAACTCCTCCCCCCTGGAGTAAAGCGATGGCCACAATGATGTCATTGGGGCAGGAG
>NW_023458835.1:38110-61768 GCF_013731165.1 Rhagoletis pomonella | reverse complement strand
ATTGGGGCCGGAGCGAAGGAGTGCAGAATGGGTGGTTTTTCCTCTTTTATGGATCTTCTTGGGATGAGAACTGCTATTATTGCTATTGTAGCCAGTAGTAATATTGCAATGGATGCAGAGGTGAGGTGATGTCGGACGGTTGTTTCAATTTTAAAACTTCGTAGTTTTGATTCTGTTAGGAAATTATATTCTTTGAGCTTCTGAAGGTTTAGTACTTCGAACGTGGTGTTTGTCTGGATTTTACTAGGTGGTAGGGATGGAATGCTAATCTCGTCATAGAAGACTTCATGATTGTCTTCATAAATTATGCCGTTTACTTCGACATTGCAATTTTTGTACTTTGGTATCTTTAGTGCTGCAGCTTGATCTTATGTGCGTGATTGGGACATTAATGAATAAAATGAAGTTCGGTTCTGGTTGCGTAATGGATTCTATGCGTCCAACATCTTGAAGTGAGCAATTAGCTGATTCATTTCTCATGAGCAGGGAACGGATTTTTAGGACCTAAAAACCTATAAAAAAGGCAAAATAAAATAACGAAATAGGCTGAAAAAGGCAAAATAAAATAGCGAAAAAGGCAGGAAAAGGCACTAGGTGTTGCAAAAAAGGCAAAACAAAATAGCGAAAAAGGCACTAGGTATTGCAAAAAAAGCAAAATAAGGCACTAAAAAGACAGAAAATACGAAGAACAATCAAAAAATACATTTATTTTAGAAATGTTTATATTACAAGTAAAGAGAGAAAAACTATGAACTAGTTTCATTATATGAAAAATGTGTACTTTGAATCTTTGACTATTTTATCCTTTCGGGTTTCTAACTCATAAAACTTTAATCTGTATAGTTGTAGTAACATTGAACCACAAGATGCATTTTGAGGTTTTCTGGCAGCATTTTCATTCGATTTTCGCGAAGAAAAGCCTTGAATATATTATATGTGTGCTCGACGTAAGTTGATAAAAGCGGCGCCCAACTTAAATATGGAACGTTTGAAACGTTCATATTATCAGGAATAAGGGAGTTTTCCTCGCCCTTTATAATTTTATCCACACCCCTTATTGTCTCCAAGCCTTCGTTAGCTGAGAAAACGGCTTTGAATTTTTCCAACACCAATTTGGCAAGAGGTCCCTGCGCTTCTTTAAGCCGCATGGGCAATGTGTATATTTTTTAATCTTTAAAAAAAAATTGTAAATGCTATAATCACTTTTTTAAAGGTAGAAAAGGCAAAAAAAGGCAAATATCTTAAAAAAGGCAAAAAAAGGCAAATATCTTAAAAAAGGCAAAAGAAGGCAACATCAAATGTGTATATATGGAATCAGGGAAAGCTAAATCGTGGACATTCTTAATCGAATATACTCTATCTCTTTAGCAGAAAAAAAGGCAATTTCCATAAAATCCGTTCCCTGCTCATGAGTCTGCCGATGCAATTTGAGTCTGCTGAGCTGGCCCGTGACTTAGGTTGGGGACAGAAGTACGTTGTTTCTACTTTTGGGCAAGGTGCATTTAAATATTGTATGTTCTTTACATTGAAATTTACGTACGGCTTAGTTACTATAAGATTACTATTATTAATAGGAAGTGGAACAATATGGTATAATGAATATTTTTCTGGTGATAAGTTGGGTATACGTATGTTAAAAATAATATTTGTGTTATTATAATATGCTTCTAAGCTCAAAAGTTCATACAATTGTTCAGTTGATTCAATTTTTAGATCTTGCTTGCTTAGGCGATTATCAATTTCTTCTAGTTCGTTTGTTGATAGTAGGAACTTGGGTATTACATTGAGTCTGCTTAGTACTATTGCTTCAGCTATGTTTGATAAGTGATTGGTTAGTAAATCGATGTTGAAATTAATTTGATTGAGGTACTGGATTTCGACAAGAATATTTTCTTCCCGTTTAATTTTGTTTGCGGATTTCTCTAAGAATGTTTTTATAATATTTTGTTCTGTGTTGATATGGCCACTGATGTTGTTAAATCTATTTATTAGTTGAAAGTTTATTTCGTGTTGTACAAGTACGTTTGTTATGTTATTCATGTTAGATATTAGGTATTCTATTTGATTGTTAATGTCTTGAGCATCTTGTGCGTCCATATTTCCGGTAATAAATTTAATAGCTGTACCTAAACCATCTATCAAACCTCTTCTATGTCTTTTTATGGATGTCAGTGTAAATAGTCTGTTTTGTAGTTCTCTAAGTTTTAATTTGGTTATGTTAATAGAGTCGGTGCTCATTGCTGTTCACTCGAATATCTTAAGAGTTTCTGAGATGTTAGCAATGTTACCTTCGTACTCGTCGAGTTTGATTATATGGATGAGGTTAGAAAAGTTGGTTATGGTCCGGGATGGCCCTAGGTGTAATGGTAGCATTGTGCTGTCGCTTGTTAGGTTGTGTATTTCGATGACTTGTGCGGACACAAGCGATAGTCTGGAAAATTATGGGATGGGTATTGAGGAGTGAGGAATGAGTTAAGAGGATTTTATGCATATATGTGTATAATATATGTATGTATGTATATTAGACCGTTCGTTAAAAATAAAATTTGGTTTGCCGGGCGGAAAAAGATGTCTTTTGGTCTAAATGTAAGCTGTGCAAAATTTTATTCGAATATGATAACTCTAAGTACTTGCGCGTTGCATTTGAAAATTTAGAAAACCATACGCATTCTGGGAAAAATTTTTTTAACAAAATAGTTGAAAGTCGTGCATTTTATAGTAATTTCCTATGTAAAATAACTCACACAATCTGAATATGAGGTTGAAAATTAAAAAAGTAGAATAGGTTTTAAGAATTTGCGAAATATCAAATTGAGAAAACAACATTTTCAATTTTTTCCAAAAATATCCGGTTGTGATTATCACACCGCAAAAAGATCTCCACCAGATTAAAGGTCTTTGAAATCCCTATGAACCTGGTATACAATGTTTTGCAATCAAATTATCAGTTTAAGAGTTATCTGCCAATTTATTAGTGAAATCGGACACAATTTTAAGTCGCATCGTTATTCCACTGTGAATTACACCTAAAAGCTGCAAACTTTTTGTTCTTATTATTATGCTATGTTAAAACTTATTTAATTTCAAAGTATTTCATTGACAAAAAAGAGGAGCAAAAACAATTGGTGATTCAACTTCTTTATTAAAAAATCATGAAATATAGTTTTATTTTTTACAAGCTTTTTCTGAAATATTCTTTTCTTATCAAATTTGGCCACATTTTATTGAATTTGGCTACTGGGCACTAGGTTGACCAAATGAGCTTTTCAAGCGGTTATTAGACATTCTTTTGAGCGTAGTATTACTTGAAAATAAGGATCATAATATAAATACATAATACATTCAATAAGTACCGTTGTTTCAGTTTTACAAGTATAAATGTATCCCACAGAAACTTCCAAACTTTATCAAAAAATCAAATGTTATTTTGCTATCTCAATTTATCTTATTTTATCAACTTTTTTGCTAGCCAAGGCATGATAATTTGTGACAATTGTTAAAAAATATTTCAAACTATTGCTTAATGAAACAAACCTATTGTCAGCTGTTTTTCTAAATGCGATGTGAATAACATGCCAATGGAAATGATATTTTAATTTATTTTACAATCAAACGTGCTGTACAGTATCGATACGTTGCTTGATTCCAATGTCATTTCCTAAATTTGCTATAACTTTTCTATTTTCAAATCGATTTGCAAAAAATTTGGATCTGTATACTTTGAAATTAAATAAGCTTTAACATAGCATAATACAGTATATTTTGCTTTGCTGCCTTTGTGCTTAAGTGCACATTTAAGATACCTACCCCAAAATGCGCATCAGCGGCATTATTTTTAACATTTATAAGGAAACTGCTACGATAGATGCATTCAACATACCTGTACATTGGCGATACCTGCTTTAAAAATTGTGCGACTAGTATCAATTATCAATGAAAGTATTACGTTTACCTGCACTGGCCCTACAATTACCTAATTTTACAACCTTTTATTTATTTTGCTCATCTCACAGAACAACGTAAATGGCTATAAATTTTTCTAGTTATATAGATAATAAGATACCATTCGAAAAAAAAATTTTGCTTGCATTATTTTCTCTGTGATAAGTGCTTCTCCATTATTTGGTTTCATAGGGATTCGGATACCTTCCTCATTGAAGTAGTAAAGAAAATTCGCTTAAGTGCCTTTTTCGGTTAGGTGCACAAGTTTTTCGTGCAAAGAAGGATGTGCAGCTAAGCAAAATATACTGTAATAAGAACAAAAAGTTTGCAGCTTTTAGGTGTAATTCACAGTAGAATAACGATGCGAGTTAAAATTGTGTCCGATTTCACTAACAAATTGGCAGATAACTCTTAAACTGATAATTTGATTGCAAAACATTGTATAGCAGGTTCATAGCGATTTCAAAGACCTTTCATCTGGTGGAGATCTCTTTGCGGTGTGATAATCACAACCGGATATTTTTGGAAAAAAATGAAAATGCTGTTTTCTTAATTTGAAAAAAACGATAATTTCGCAAATTCTTAAAACCTATTCTACTTTTTTAATTTTCGACCTCATATTCAGATTGTGTGAGTTATTTTACATAACAAATGACTACAAAATTCACGACTTTCAACTATTTTGTTAAAAATTTTTTTCCCAGAATGCATATGGTTTTCTAAATTTTCAAATGCAACGCGCAGGTACTTAGAGTTATCATATTCGAATAAAATTTTGCACAGCTTATTTTTAGACCAAAAGACATCTTTTGCCGCCCGGCAAACGGTATATTTAAAAAAGAAGTTGAAATAACGAACGGTCTAATGTATATATATATATATATATATATATATATTTTTTTTTTGTTTTTTGTAGTAATAGTATGGATTTTTTTTTATTTTATGTTTACTTTTATTGACCAACCAATCATATTCAGTGAAGGTTGGTCTCGTCCGTTTTCCTTGTGCGTCAATCATATGCCCTGATTGTGCTGTAGTACTCATTGGATGATGTTTTCGATTTATGTACCTAGATGGTACGAGTTTTATTTCTTATTTCGTTTCCTTAGTTGGCTTTTATGTATCTTTCTGTTTCGGTTAGTTACAACTGTAACCTTATTGTTTTTTTTGAAATCAAGTGCTTTGAAAATCTGGGAGTCAACTTATTGCGTCTGGCTTCCTTTCTAAATACCACTTCGTTTTCAGCACGATCTTCTGCGGATTCTCTTGATTTGTTCAATTTACCGAGTTTTGTTCGTGTAACCTGTGATACCTTCTCTTTGATCTCTGGATATAATATATTGAGAAATTCGTTTAATTTAGTTAGATATTCATGTTCGCCGGTGGAATCTAAGGTTTTAAGAAATATGTATGGTCTTCCGAAAAAGAGTTCATAGGGAGTGTATCTGGTTGAAGAATGTATTGCGTTATTATACGTATTTAATGAGTGTTTCATTCAACATTTCCTCGTGTTCAGTGGTCAGTTTGTGTTCTTTTCGTGTCGAAAGGATTATTCTGTCCATCTCAGTTAATGTAGAATGAAGTCGTTCTACTGGAGCATTACTGCTTGTTTGTTGGAATGATGTGATGTGGAGACTAGTTCTGATTTGTTTACAGAAGTCCTGGAAAATATTCGCTGTGAATTCAGGTCCTTGGTCACACACAATCTTTCTAGGGATGCCGTAAAGGCTTGTGTAGCTTTTTAGTGCTCTAAGAACTGTAATACTAGTTCTAGCATTTAGCGTAAAGGCGGCGGCAAATTTGGAGAATTTGTCGATAAGGGTGAGAATTTGATTGCCATTTATAGTATATATGTCGATGTGAACGATTTCTAATGGCTTTTGTGGTATTTCTGGTAATTCGTATTGTATCTTGGGTGGATTTCTGTCATATTTGTGGATTTTGCATCTGTCACAGTTGTTTATTGTTTTGGTTATTATGCTTTCAATATTGGGGAAGTAGATTTCTCTTTTCAAATGTAGAAAGCATTCATCTATTCCTCTATGGTTTGATTGTTCATGGTACTCGCGAATTGCTTGTTCTTGTTCGTCTTTTACTCTTATGTCTTTCAGAAGTACTTTGCAACGTAGGATGCGGAATGTTTTGTTGTGTGAAAAATATTTAGAGAAAACTGACTGCACGATGCGGAACGTACTGTCATCTGAATATATTGCGGTAAGCCTATTTGGTGCCAAGAATTTCTTGAATATGTCTATTATTTCTTCTTCGTTGAACATGGGTCGTCTAACGGTTCTCCTTTGTCTATTCCTGAAAATGTTTTCGACTACCATTGGTGAACCTTTGTCTTTTACCTCAAGTATCATCTGAAGGTTGAACTCATTTAATGGTTTCTCCGATATCGGAATACCGTCATTCAAGTTTTCCTCCAGGCTGTGAGCTGTGCTAACCATTGTTTCGTCCGTATTGTCGTTCGCATTCAGCTCCTGACACTTGGGGTCAGGCTCATTAATTTTAACTCGGCTTAGTGCGCCGGCGTTTGTGTTCCATTTACCTTTCTTGTAAACTACCTCGTAGTCGAACTCCTCGAGCTTAAGTCGCCATCTAACTAGTTTAGAATTTGGTTCTTTAAGATTCATGATCCAAGTTAAAGGTTTGTGGTCTGTTACTATCTGGAATTTGCGTCCAAATAGGTATGGACGGAAATATTTCCTAGCCCAAACGATTGCTAGGAGTTCTTTTTCGATGGTGGAATACCTGCTTTCGGTTTCTGACAATGTGCGACTTGCAAAGCAGATTGGTTTGTCGCTACCTATTGGTCCTTGTGGTAGAATTGCACCAAGTGCGAAGTTGCTTGCGTCCGTGGTGAGGACGAATGGTTTTGTAAAATCGGGATGTTGTAAAATTGGGTCGTTTACTAAAAGGTTTTTACAAGTTTCGAACGCTTCAGTACATTCACTGTCTTGCATTATCTGGGCGCCGTTTTTTAAGCATTTTGTTAGGGGTCTTGTCAGTTTTGCAAGATCTTTGATGAATTTCCTGTAATAACTGATTAGTCCTATGAAACATTTGATTTCTTTGCGAGTTTTTGGTATTGGGAATTTTCTGATTGCATCAACTTTCATGGGGTTTGGTTTGATTCCTTCAGGTGTTATAATGTGTCCTAAAAAGGCTATTTCCTTTTTCATAAACTCACATTTGTCCATTTGAATTTTGAAATTGGACTCGCGGAGCTTTTCAAAAACTAGTTTGATGCTTTCGAGATGTTCTTGTAGTGAAGTGGAAAATATAATTATATCGTCAAGGTATACCAAACATTTTTTTCCTATTAGTTCTTTAAGGACGTTATCCATAACTCTTTGGAAAGTGGAAGGTGCGTTTTTTAGAATGGCATTCTGATGTATTCATAGTGCCCTTCTTCCACAGTGAACGCCGTCTTTGCGATGTGTTTGGGGTCCATTTCAATTTGGTGGAACCCGCTTGCAAGGTCTAGGGTGGTAAAATATAGACACTTTCCAAGTTTGTCCAATATTTCGGTAATGTTAGGTAGTGGGTTTCTATCTGATATTGTCTTTTCGTTTACTTTCCTGTAGTATATTACTAGTCGCCACTTTTGTTTTCCGCTTGCATCTTTTTTCTTAGGCACCACCCAGACGGGTGAGCTCCATGGGGAATAGCTTTGTCTGATGATGCCCTGTTCTAACATATTGGCGATTTGTCTTCGTACTTCTTCTTTATGTACGTATGGGTACCTGTATGATTTAGTGTATGTTGGAATATCATCTGTTGTCTTTATTTGATTTTTGATTGCGCTAGTGAAAGTCAAGGGTTCGTCCGGCTTATATATTAAGTCTTCATATTGTTTAAATAGTTTTATTAGTTCTTTGCGTTCTTCGGTATTGAGATGGTCGAGTCTGAGTAGGTCACGAATATTTATATCCTGTGGGATGTTACCCTGAGAAAAGTTAAGATTGTTCAACCCTACGTGGTTCGAAGGTATGTATTTTTCAACTTTAAGTGGTTGCTCAATACATAGTTTTTCTTCTGACTGGGAATAATTTGCTAATTCCATTGTGCTGAACCAGTTTTCGGCATGGTAGAGTCCTTCGGAAAGAAAGAGGTTTGGTTTGAGTTCTATTTTGTCGATGTACTGGAAGCTTGGCAAAGATTTTTGAGTTTCCGGGTGTTATGATTTGGCCAGATGTCAGATTAGGCTTAAGTTTAATTTCGTTAACAGAGTTTTTGGTTAAGAGTGTTTGTGTCGTCAAATCAATTTTGGCTCCCAACAGCGTCAATGCATCTATACCTAATAAACCATCGAAATAGTTGTGGAACTTAAATATTAAGAAGTTAATGGAACCGTTTTGGTTAAATTCTTTGAAAATTGGCAGAATGGTTTTTTTGTTAATATGGTATTTCTTGAAGGCGGTAGAAATTGTCACCTGTTCACAATTGTATTGTTTATTTTCGGGTATATATTCTGGATTGATGAAAGATACGGAAGCTCCTGTGTCTAAGAGAAACCTAAGGTTTCTGCCAAAAGGAGAGGATATATTTATATATGGCAGTGTATCCCCGTGTTCGCTTAGTTCTACGTATCCTGTTGCGTCTCCGAGGCTACATTGTGAAAATTTTGTTGGTCCTCTACGTTGGTATAGTTATTAACGTCGCTTTCAAAGTAGCGGTCTAAGTTATTTTGGTAATTATTAGTCTCGTGGAAATGAAAGTTTCCCGATCGAGAATATCTTGTCTGTGCACTTTGTTTAGGTTTAAATGGTTGTTTACTTTGTTGCGTCCTTGAGGTTTCTGGTGGACTCGTCTTATTACTTTCTGACTCTTTATTTGTACCATATTTATTTGTTCCTGTGTTGGAAGTGCTTGTTGGCGTTTGGTTTCTCTGATAGTTAATGCCAGAAGACCTATTTGTGTTGGGTTGTTGTTGATATGGGTGGTTACGGTTCTGTGTTCCATTTTGATATTGGTGTTGGGTGTTATTCCTATTTAAGAACCTTTGGTACGAAATGTTTTGTTCTTTTATGCAGAAAGCTAAAGCTGTAGCCAGTGAGTTTGGTTGCATCGTCCGTATTCTAGAACCTAAGGGTTCGTTTAGGCCGCTAAGGAAAGAGTTTATGCAAATATCAGCATACAGATCCTTCTTCGCTTTTACCACGTTTGGATCCTGCTCCTGTAGTAGAACATTATTGCACAGCGCTGATTGCAGCTCAACAATTTCAATATAGAAGTTCTCGACTGTTTTGTTGAATTGCATAGCATTATGCAAGTCTCTAATGAGAGAGGTTTCCGTCCGTTTGTCGGAATAGTGCAGGATGAGATTTATTTTTATGTCGTCCCAAACTGGTGGGGTGCCGTACATGTTGAGTATCTCATTAGCTTGGCCTTCAATTTTAATTCTTATGGCTCGTAAAAGAATTTGACCATAGGGGGTGTTGTCTGTCCCTCTAATATAAAGTAGTATTTCCTCCACGTTATTTATAAATTCGTGAATTAATCTTGAATTGCCGTCGAACATTGGTAGGTCCTTTATGGCGTCCGGGATTCTCAAAGAATTAAAAATGTCCACCTGGCTTAAGCCAGTGGGGCTCAGTTGGTCGTTAGAGTTTGGCATCGTTAGGTTATCACAAATTTCAGAATATGGTTGATCGTACGTTTCACTTAAAGTGTCTTCCTGAATGGAGCTCAGATTTCTTGTTAATCTCCTTAATTGGTATGGAAAAATTTTTTGCAAGTGTGAAGCCTTTTGAGTTTTAGGCATTTAATAGGTTAATTTGAATTTATGATCCTTGCCGTAGCAGAGTTTTATGCTATCGGAAGGACTAAGCGTAAGATATCAAAAAATTTCCTTTGTATTCGGTTAACCTCACCGCAGCAGAGTTTTATGCTATCGGAAGGACTAAACCTAAGATTTCAAGAAAAAAAAAATTTCTTTTGTATTCGGCTAACCTCACCGTAGCAGAGTTTTATGCTATCGGAAGGACTAAGCGTCAGATTTCAAAAAAACTTTCTTTTGTATTCGGTTAACCTCACCGTAGCAGAGTTTGATGCTATCGGAAGGATTGTTATAATCTCTAATTTTTTTCTACGTGTAATTTAGGTGATCCTCACAGTTGCAGAGTTTGATGCGGTTGCGAGGATCTTATTCCAAATGAGTTTAGATTTAGATTTTATTTTGAGAGAAAGAGAAAAATAATATATATATATATTTTTTTTTCTTGTAGTCTTTGCAGAGTTTGATGCAAAGGCTAGCAGTGTAGTTGATTAAAATTCTTCACCTCTTTATGGTATCTTCATAAAGATATAAAAAAAATTTGTATGTGTTTTTTTTTTCTCACGTTCGCACGTTCACATATATGTATATATATATTTTTTTTTATATCACAATATTTGTTCTCTTTGTGTTGGTTTTTTTTTTACAAAAATTTTTTTTTTTAGAACATACAATATATTTTGCCCACTCACATTGAAAAATAAGCGATTGTCCATATATTCATACTTGTCTTCTTTCCTGGGGTTCGTTTCACAGCGGTAAGGGATTGAAATCCTCCAGAATTCAGTCCTTTTGGTACTGCTCTTTGTAGTGCCCGATGCACTATGGAAATTGTCTTCCGGCTAGGTACACTTGTTGCTGAATCCTGTCCACTGTGGCCGTCGACTGCGCCACTTAACTAGTTTGGAGATATCCCAAGTAAAAATATATAATCACTGGCTCCTCAACTGGAGCTGTACACCAACTAAAACATTCACTGCTTCGTTTCAAACTATCGAATCCATTCTTTATTGGGAGTTGGTTATATATAAAAAATGCTTATTCTATACTTATTGCTTATTGCAAAATAATATGCTTATTGGTAAGAATATACTTATGACCTAATTATGTATTATTGCTTATTGCAAAATAATATGCTTATTGGTAAGAATATACTTATGACCTAATTATGTATTATTGCTAGTGTAAGCAGTTCCGGGTTGGTGGCCGGCTAACTGCTTACTCTAGGCGGTTTTGTTGGTGCTAGCTGTGTTGCCGTTGCAGTAGGTGCCAGTGTCTGTCAAATGAGATGGGTTGCCTTTACATTTGATATTGTCACATGGTAAAAAAACATGGTAGGTTTAACAAAAAGAAAAAAAAAGTTGGTACATTTATCTATTGAAAATTGGTTGAAATGAACCTTTAAACCCCTAGGAAAGTGGTTCGGTTTTCGGTTCGGATCAAACATTTGTGGAAAATTTCGGTTCGGTTAAGGGTTCAGTTAATTAATAGAAAAAAGCGGTTTTCCGGTTCAAAATCGGTAAATGTATACATTATTTGCATTAACAAGAGAGTGATTAATATATCAATACAGTTGAATTAATATTCATAAAAATTCAATAAAGATATACGTTTGCACATTGGGGTGGTCCAAAAAAAAGTAAAGTCGGAACTTTAATGCTCTCACCCTCAAGGATTGTACTATTCCGAAAAAAATTGTTTTTATTTGGAGATCCAAAAATATTTAGGGGGCGATCAAATCACTCAAAGTTTTCAATTTACTTTGTGTGGGGAAAAACATGTTTTTGGTAGAAATGGTATCGAATTTTTAAAAATCAATATTTTTCGATCGACAAACTTTGTTTCTCTTTTGGAGATTTTCAATAATATTACGCAATTGTTTATTTAACCATATTATATTACTAAATCATTCTTATAGGACCCTTAAAACAAACAATGCAATGAGGCAGTGTTGCCGTTGAGAATTTTCAGAAAGTCGCAAAAAAGGGTAACTGACGAAAAAAGGGTCAACATATTATTTTTGCTTTTCTTTACTAACTAGTAAAAGAATAAATCTGACATTCCAAGTCAAAATCAAATTTACATGTATTATAAAGTATTTTCGCTGCTAGAACGTTCCGCTGTTGAATTTAAAAAGAAAATAGCGGGCCAAGCTTTGAACAAAACACGGAAATCGAGTTGCTGCAAGGAGAAGAGTCGCATTTCCCTTAAAAGTTTTAAGTGATGAATTTTTTCGTACTTACAGCAAGAAATATTTTTTAATAGCATGGTTCTGGTAACATTTCCTAGAAAAGAAAACTCTGAAAAGGGGCATAAGTCGCATATAATTTTGGGAAAGGAAAAATTTTAGAAAAGTCGGGTCAAAGGGTATTGGCGCCTAAAAAGAGTCAAATTGCCCCTTTAGTCGCACACCGGCAACACTTCAATGGGGACCCATAAAAAATCGCTAGTGTAAGAAATCGTAAAATAAGTAATTGGGTATTATTATTGGCAGTCTCTTAAAGAGAAGCAACGTTTTCCGATCAAAAATATTGATTTTACAGAATTCTATACCATTTAAACGAAAACTTGTTTTTACCCCATATAAAACACAAGAAAACTTTGAGCGACCACTAAATATGTTTTGATATAAAAAAGGGGTATAATTTTTTTTGGTATCATTTATTCTTTCATTTCATTTAACCTTATAAACTGTATGTTTTTAGAAGATTTTCTAATAGTTACATTTGTCACGAGAACATACCTATCCATACCTGTCAAGGGCAAGTATGTATATAAATGATGTAGGTATGCTATACATATATATTTATGTACTTATATGAGTTCCACATATGCACTAACTCTCACTATCGCTCAACATGTTTGTTACTCAATAAAGTCAGTCTTCAACTTGCACTGAGTGTTTATGCATATGCGGTTAGAATATTCTCGTTACATGGTGCCGAAACCTGTTTTTTCTAACAAACAAAAAATATATACGAAGCAGCTAGAATTCACACCGTCAACGCAAAAAAAGTGCGAAAGACTCCCTACAGAAGTAGTGAAAAATTATTTTCAAGCATCATAAAAAACAATAAAACAAAATGTTAAAACCACCAAAACCTCTGTTAATAATAACGACGTGGATATGGCACGAGAATGGACCGAGTGGTTAGAAACGTATGAATGCTATGCCCTTGCAGCAAAGGTCAACCTCGAGGAGAGCCCCGTGCAGTTGGCGAATTTTAAAACCGTGATAGGGCGGGATGGCTTTCGGTTAATTAATAATTTAGGCTTGAGTGAGGCACAAAAATCTGACCTACTTGAAATCAAAAAGAAACTAAAAGAACATTTTGTACCATCTCGTAATAAAACGTACGAACGGTATCAATTTCATCACATCAAGCAGCAAGAAAATGAAGCTTTCGATGATTTCCTACAAAAAATTCGAGAGCAGGTACGAAAGTGCGAGTCCAACAATGACGACGAATTTCTAACTGACCAAATTGTCCTGGGTATTCGCTCAGACGAAACCAGACAAAAACTTTGGATCGAAGACAAGCTGTCACTCGAACGAGCTATTAAAATATGTCGCACGGCAGAAAGAGCAACAAAACAAATAAACAACTTGAACGAACCAGATTCTGCAGTAAAAATTAGTAAAATTGATAAAGCCTTTAATTGCAATCGGTGCAAGACAGCTCACGGGCCGAAGAGTTGCCCAGCATACAACAAAGAGTGCGCACGCTGTGGTAGAAAAGGGCATTTTAAGGTCGCGTGCAGATCGAACATAAATAAAAAAAGCAGTATTCGAAGGAAAATCATAAAAGAAAAACTAAGAAGAGTGTGAATGTAATAGAAACAGAAGGCGAAAGCGATAGCTCGGAGTTTAGGTTCGTAGGCAAAATAAGCTGTTCCGAAACTTCAACCGAAAATGAAGAAAAATGGACAGAAAAAGTGCGAATCGGCGAATATGAGCTAAAATTGAGATTAGACACTGGAGCTTTTTGTAACGTACTACCAATTAGAGTTGCCAAAAAGCTTGGTGTTCAGATAAATAGCAGCGAAATTAAACGCTTAAAGGCATATGACGGCGGTTTTATAAAAGTGTTAGGTGAGACAGAAGTACCCTGTTGTACACAGCGTACAACGAACAACGTCCAAAAATTGGTATGCTTCAAAGTAATTGGAGAGAACTATCAGGCGATTTTAGGGGCTGACGACTGCGAAAAGTTAGGATTTGTGAAGCGTGTAAGCCAGTTAGGGTGCTGCAACAATTTCGAATACGACATAGAGTTCGTAGACAGCCCGAAATTTAAAATCGTTCCAGCGAGGAAGGTTCCATTTGCAATCGAGAAAAGTGTGAAGCAGGAAATACAAAAAATGGTTAAACTCGGCGTAATAAAAAGCGTTAGTGAGCCCACACCTGCTGTTAGTCCAATGCTAGTAGTAAACAAACGAAATAAGATACGTTTATGCATGGACCCGATCGAACTGAACAAATATATTAAGCGACCGATTTACCCTATAAAAACTGTCGAAGAGGTAGCAGCAAAAATTCATGGTAGCAAATTTTTCACCAAACTTGATTGCCAAAAAGGCTTCTGGCAAATCAAAGTAACTGAACGAACATCGAAATATTTAAAATTTTCTACGCCCTGGGGACGTTTTAGCTATCTTCGTATGCCCTTTGGAATTTCGTCAGCGCCAGAAGTTTTCTGCGGTGTAATGAATCGAACGTTAGAAGGCATAGAAAGATGCGAAGTGGCCATGGACGATATTTTCATACACGCACCGACTCTAAGCCGATTGAAAGACGCTGGATTTACACTAAATCGCGAAAAATGTGAGTATGAAAAGAAGTCGCTAAAGTTTCTAGGTCACATTTTCACCGAAAATGGGTATAAAGCAGACGAAGAAAAGATAAAAGCAATTTGCCTGCTCAAAAAGCCATCTTGTGTTAAAGAGTTGCAACGCCTGTTGGGAATGGTAACATATCTCGGCAAATTTATAAAAAATTTATCGAGATTGACAGAGCCATTACGCCCACTTTTATGTAAAGAAAACGTGTGGAGATGGGAACACGAGCATACCAGCGCATTCGAAGCTATAAAACGAACACTGACAAAAACTCCCGTACTAGCTTATTACGACGTAAAGAAACCAGTGAAACTATCGGTTGACGCCAGCAGTCAATCTATGGGGGCATGCCTGATGCAAGACGGCAGACCATTAGGGTACGCCACTAGAGCATTAACTAAATCGCAGCAAAAACAACCGCAAATAAGCAAGGAAGCCTGGGCTATCCGTTTTGGATGTCAAAAGTTTCACGATTACGTTTACGGGAAACAGCTAGAAATTGAAACGGACCATAAGCCCCTGCAAACGATTTTCAGCAATCCGATTCAAAATGCACCAATACGATTACAGGGTGTGCTGTACGACATTCTACAATATTCACCGAATATTACGTACACAAAAGGATCGATGATACCAATTGCAGATACTTTGAGCCGTGACTGCGAGCCGATATAAATGGATGAAGACGAGCCAGTTTACTTAATCCATGCAATTGGAGACACAATGCGCAAAAGGCTAATTAAAGAAACTGCAGCCGACGGCGAACTACATGCACTCAAAGCAGCCATCATGAGAAAATGGCCAGATAACGAAGTTGAGGTGCCAAAGACCATTAGAAAATACTCGGCTATTAGGCACGCAATTACGTGCGAAGACGAGTTGTTGTTGAAGGGTAACAAAATTATTCTACCACATAATTTATTAAAATCTGTCATTGCAGAAGCGCATAGGGGCCATAGCGGAATCTCAACGACCATGCATCGTATCCGTCAATCATTTTTTTGGAATGGTCTTACGACCGACACCAAAGACTTCGTTGAAAAGTGTGCAGTATGTCAACAAACACAACGAGCAAACCCTAAAAACCTTTGAAATTGCGAGACATACCCGAATATCCCTTTCAATTAGTGTCGACAGATATTTTCAAATTTAAAGGTGACGACTTTCTACTGATCGCCGATCACTACTCCGGATTTAACGACTTCCGAAAACTCAAGTCAAGTACATCATCGGAAGTAATATATTTATTACGTCAGTGGTTCTCCGTACATGGAATTCCCGAGATACTTGAGTCCGATGGAGGCCCACAATACAGCAGCCAAGCCTTCAGAGAGTTCGCAACAAACTGGAAATTCAAGCACAGAATTTCTTCACCACATTACCCTCAATCCAATGGATTCGCGGAGCGCAACGTTCAAACTGTTAAAGGTATTTTAAAAAAGTGTTGGCACGATGGAAGCGATCCATATTTAGCGATGTTGCTGCTGCGTAATACGCCGCGAAACAAAGTACTAAAATCTCCCAGTCAACGATTATTCAGTCGGCAAACCCGGACCATTCTGCCTATTGAAAAGATAAACTTCATGCCCTAAGTCGTGTTTGGTGTCACCAAAGAACTGCAGGAGTGATAATCAAAAACGCTATGCCGATCAGGTCGCAACTCCTCGCCCACCGCTTAAAACAGGCGACAACGTCAGAATGCAGACAGGTCATCGCGAATGGAAACCAGCCAAAGTCGTCGAGATTACAGAAAGTCCACGCTCAGTCATAGTGGAAACACCCGAAGGCAGAAAATATCGCAGAAACAGCAAATATCTCCATACAACAAAAGCGAATATACCTTCGGAAAACTCAACAGCGCTGGAATGTGAATCCAATAACGCTCACGTACCTGTATCCAATGAGTACCAAGAAATTGCACCTAGTGAACAATCACCTGGCCAGAGCAGCGGCATCCAAACTCAGTACTCCGGCAAAATGCAGACCGGCAGACTAAGGTCTCCCGCTACGGACGGAAAATCAAACCTGTCGAAAAATACGACCCTTCAAAATATTAAACTTAAGCAAATACTTTTATAAAATCTGAATTAATAGCATTTACTTTTATAAACACATATACTATTTTTCTTATACACATACAAATATATATGCATACGTATATACATGTAAATATGTATCCACAAATATACAAATATTTTGTGTGCACACACATCTACATGTAATACGAATGCGATGCATAGAAACTGAGTGAACTTCAGATTTATGCTCTAAATATGCCTCTAATAATAAGATTAAAAAGTTCATTTTTTTCTCAGAAAAGAGAGGATGTCACGAGAACATACCTATCCATACCTGTCAAGGGCAAGTATGTATATAAATGATGTAGGTATGCTATATATACACGATTGAGGGAATACAAAGGTTGCGCCGATCTCGGACCGCTATTCCTCTCTTAACGAATTTGACAGAATCGTTGTTTGCATGACGTCACACTTGTGCAACTTGTTTACGTTTTCCTTGCAACATTTTTTCTTCTTCTTCCATTCTTGCTCACGTTTTGGCATTTCTCTCTCGCAATTGCACCAGTGTGACGTCACACAAAAGTTATTCTCAAAAATCCTCTCTGATCGGCGCAATCTTGTATTCTATCATTCTTGCTATATATATTTATGTACTTATATGAGTTCCACATATGCACTAACTCTCACTATCGCTCAACATGTTTGTTACTCAATAAAGTCAGTCTTCAACTTGCACTGAGTGTTTATGCATATACGGTAGAATATTCTCGTTACAACATTTGAGTTTGAGTTTGAGAATTACATAATTATTCAAAAATATACTGAAAGTGAAAGTACTTAAAAAAGTATTTAAGAAAATGACATTAGTTTACACAATTTATTCATTTAATATGTTGGCTCTGAATCGCACACAGTTAACAACATTGAGGTACGCCATGCTGACTGTAAATTGATCGTTCAATGGGAATATATGCATTGTATTGCTTTCAAACTCTTTTATAAGGGGTCCAAGGTAGTAGTCCCTAAAGGAATAATAAATTGAGCACTTGAAGACAAGCTGCTCGAGGCTTTCCATTTGACCTAGATTGCACTGCATACATAAAGCATTTGGGTATATTTTGTAAACAGGCCTTTGATATAAAACCTTCGTGGGCAAGCGAACTTGAGCTAAAATTTTACTCAAAATTCCATGCAAAATAAATTCCCGCCAGAGCACATTCAGATAACAGATATTTTCGCCTCTAATTATATTCTTCCGCACTTTCAACTCATTCACAATTGAAATTAACACACATGCAGTGTAGCTACTTTGCTAGAAATCACTCAAAACGTCAGGAGTTTTTCACTATTCGCAAAGAATTTAATAAAGGAACTTGGCCAAAGATTTCTTTTTGCCACAATGACATGTTCACAATGATATATGAGTTGCCATTTCTCCTTGTTTAAAAAAAGTTTCTAAAATTTTTTCGCGAGCAATGTAGTCTGAAATATTGGTATTTATTTGACTATCGTCCAATTGTACCTAAATTGAGCTCAGTGTACCGAATGTACCTTTTGGTTTGAAAAATTCGGAAAAAGGTACACTCAGAAAAAACATTCCTTGATGCTAGGAAAAAAGTATATTATTTTACGGAAATATTACCTTGAAATGGCTCCAAAGACATGGCTGCCTTAATATGAGTAAACGATTTGACTCAGTTTAACACAATTCCTTAGTTTTCAGTACTATTTTGTTCTTTCTTAAGAAAAATTAACTTGCCGTGAAAGGAATAAACCAGCAAAAAACCCGATTACCACAGAAACGAAAGTGGAAACGAGCTAGGCGATGGGAATCGCTTACCCTTTCGCTTCAAGAAGGCCTTCTTTTAACCTGGGCATGTCATTGGCGGTAAGCCCCTACCCGCAGCATTACCTTCAAACGAAGGGAGAATGCATGGATAAACAGAATCCAGAAAAGCGAACAAAGAATGCCTTACAGACAATCTAATGTAGAATGCCTAGATAAGTACATACTTATTTATATTAAATTGAAATCAGAAAATGTCTTAAAAGATTAAAATTAATTAAAATTTGTATAAATCAGTTTTTATACAAACATATGTATGTATTTAGGTATTTAGATTTTACTTAAAAATCGGTATGTACATACATGCACATTTAATTAAGCTTAAAATTGTACTTCCTCACTCTTGTACTTCACTCCATTGACTGACTTCAACTTCGTTGCAAATTGAACAAAGCAAAACATGATTTTTATGCGAGACAAATTTCCACAGAAAGTAACGGTAGAAAAAAAATTTTTGGATATTCATTCTATTTTTCAGCTGACTACGATGTAGCATCCTACTTTGCATTTTCCAAAATGAAGCAATATTATAGGACATTCTACTTTGTATTCCCCGAAATGAAACAAAGATGCGAAATAAATAAAATATTGTAGGACATTCTACTTTGCGTTACCGGCAATGCCTAAAAGAAGCGAAAAAATTTGAAGGCATTATACCGCTATGCCTTCTAGAACACGTTACCACTAAAAGCGATTACCGATTTTTTGCTGGGAAGTATGTCATTTTGCTCGCGCCGCTTAAACAGTCGCAATGGCCGACAGAGTAAAACTGTGGAGTGCTAGTCGAGAGATGCAAGGTTCGTTTCCAACAACTTTTTTTTTTAATTTTTTTTTTTTTAATTTTTTAAATTTTATTTAAAAAAAAATTTATCTAATTTATTTTTTATGGTATTTGAGTATGTATTTATTTAGGTTTTACCATATTAATTTTACAATTTTTAATTTGTATTTAAATTGAAATAATTTACTTTCCTTACTCTAAGCACCTCCAACCGGACTCGATCCTCCGATCTCGGAACTAGAAGAAGTAGTCCTCACGCGAAGCCACAGCTAACATTTGCCAGGAAAGCAATTAACTTCGTCTTAACAGCACTGACAACATTATTTCTTATATTGAGAAAAATTTACTTCCTCAAATTAATGACGCAGTATTAGGTGCGTTCCAGCGATTTTTGGACTAAAACCTGTAGAACTGTCAAAAAGCACAATATCTCTCATAAGAGAGAGCAATGGTCGAAGAACTGAGAAAAAATGCTGGAACGCAAAAAAACATTTTTCCTGCGGGTATATAAATGTCAGATATTTGTTTACAAAATTATTAATTCAGGCAAAAATTCTGACACACAACATTTTAATTCTCAAAATATTTCGTTATTTTGGTACAATTGGCTTCTATTCTGCTAAAAATATTTCTTATAAATTGCATCAGCGCTTTCACTTGTTGTTTACAAATGCAACACTGCTCTTCATTTGACAGTTTCATTTATTTGCAGGAAGAAAAACTTCGGACTAAATCCTGCAACTTCTTACTGAAAGTAAGCATATTTTACTCTCACGAAAGTGCACTCAGTTACAGGAAATTGGTCTTCTCGAACGCTTTTCGGACTAAATCCTGCACAACCTGCAAATCGTACTGCTGCTGGAACGCAACTATTTTTATCATGAAACTGAATTAAGGAAAAACTTCTAAAATTGAGTAAATTTTTCGTACTATTAAGGAAAAAACAATAACTCTAAAACAAGGAAATTGGGTTCTTGTTTTAAGGAATTGTACCTACTTTTCCATCCCTGGCGCAGACATATATCCAAGAGAGATATCAAATTTTGTTGTTAAAAACTTTGACGAATTGCGTACAATTGAAACCACATGTTTGAAGCCTGCGCAAATTGATGTGAAAATTTCAATTCTATATTAAATATACATATAAAGTTTTTCTTTCGCCAATAATCGTAAAATCCGATTTGTGAGTGCACATATATATGTATGTATATAACGGGCTGTGTTAAGTATGTGAAAAAAATTAATACAATTATCAAAAAAAGTTATCAATAAAAATTCGTTTCTCTTATAATCAACTTATATGGCTACATATGTGCATGCATACATATTCCCAAAATTTTTTATTTGTAAAGGCCTGTCTGCAGCTCTCAAGAAAACTAAATGAAGAATTTATATACTGCTACACCGGCAAACATAGCTGACCGCGAAAAAGAGTGTACGCGTCTTTTTCCGCCGTCAACTATGTTAAGAGTCTTTCTTCAGTGAAGTTGTTTATGCATCTTTTTTCGCGGTCAACTCTTGAGCTCGCGCCTTTATTCGTGTCTCGTGACGACATATTCTGCCTTATTCTGAGTTTCGCCCGAAAAAAATTCCCCCGAAAATTTGTATTCCGCCCATAGTAAATACATGGAAACCAAAAGTGAAAGTGGTTCGGGTAAAATGAAACTCATGATAATGCTGATTTACTTTAAACTACTTTCACTTTTTTCAGACTTTACCTTTCCCAATAACTTTTGAAATTTTTAATTCACCACTCATAATTGTATTTTGTATAGCACCATTGCTTAAGTTGTTGCTTGTAACATCTGATTTGTTGGTTAATGACTGCAAATAGTTTTATACCAAATTAGAAGCCACAGGAGTACAATGGGTTATAGTTACGGTGACCATTCGTACCGATTTTGAGAAAATTGTCACGCTGAATATTTTTTAAAAGTCGGGACGCATAAGTGTCCCGATTTTTCATATTTGTACCACCTAAGTCCCGATTTTCAGTGCTTTCTTTATTAATTTAATAGGAGTTTATTATTAGACGAGAAATTTAAGCTATTAGCTTATTTTGTATGGAAGACTTAGCCAACATAACTATATTGGCCAAGTCTTCCATACAAAATGAGCTAATAGCTTAAATTTCTCGTCAAATAAAACACCTAATAGAAGTCTCCGTATACTCTAGCCCAAAAACCATTTTTCGGACGTGGCAGCACTTTCGTTATTACCCCGAAAATCGGGGTAATAATAATAACCAAATAAAAATTATAAAAAAGTATCCAAGGTACTTCCTTCGATTTCACAATTTTTCGTTAGAATCTATCAATCTTCAAATTAATTATGTAGATGATACGCTGCATTCTCCGATGCCTATTCAACTGAAGCGGTTTGTATTGATATGAAAATAATAGATTGGCGCTTACACAATATGTTAGTGTTTGGCCAAGTTTCTCCTCCGATTTGTTGCTGCGTTTTGATGTTGTCACGCAAAGGTGAAGGATCTACAGTTTTACGCCGACTTCGCCTGCGATTGCATTTTTATGAGAAGCTGTATTTCATGGCACAAATACACTCGGGGTTTGCCATTTTTTGTCGGGGGAAGACCGACATTAGAAAAAACTTTTTAATGTTTTATTTTTTGGTGTTGGTTGGAAGCTATGCTCACGTCCTGCTGAAAACCAGCGCGCATTGCTAACGGCTTCAAAACTCAACCAGTTCGAAACACAGTAAAAACCACTGACTTCAACAAAATATAATTGTAATCAAAGTCATTTTGTTTTATTACAGGTGAAATACAAATATCTACATATCCTGGACGCATCATTGTCACAGATCCAAAAGGCATGGTGCAACCGCGTATAAACGTCGAAAAGCATTCTCTGCGACATGTTGTTCTTAATGGACAAACAACGTTGCCATGCATTGCTCAAGGCCATCCAGTGCCAACATATCGGTAGGTACATTTACATACATACTTATATTGAATACACTTAGGTCTCTTTTTATGCGGTACATGCGTTCCTCAGAAAGCCGCATAAAAAAAATCCGCATACAAAAGTTCTTTACTTTCGTACAAAAACAGGGGATGCGTTCCAGCTGTTTCAAAAACCGCATAATTTCAGATACTACGTGTAAAAAATCCTAAAAAAACCGCATAAAAAAATCCAGTGAGGCAAAGGTACTTGCTATGAATGGCGTTAGAAAAGTCGATACAAATACTTAAGGAGTTAGGACACCTTACGAAAAATACTTATAACTGAAATATATATAAAAAAAAAATAATCAAATAAAAACACTTAAATAGGACTTTACTCCTTCATAAAAGACAAATAATAAATTAGATTCTACATAAATAATATTTTACGGTATTTCGAAATTGTCTAGTTAAGAAACTAAAGTTAATTGAGAAATTGCCAGGCCTTCAATAGCATCAAAAACTAACAGGACAATTCTGTCAAATGTCTTTTGTAAGAAAATGGTCCATTCTAGCAACCAGCGTTGCCGAAAGCTTTCGCTGTAGAGCTGGAAAACTATGGATGGCTCTATCGATAGTATCGATGGTTTTTGACTATCGAAAACATCGATGGTTTTGGTAAGCACTATCGATAGTTTTCACTCATACATACATACATACAAGTAAACTAATTTCCAATAAAAGGTTTAAAGGTTTATATGAATATTTTTTATTTTAAGGAATTTAACCTTTCTGTTCGATATTTTCTTAAGAACTGAAAAACTATGACAAAAATTTAAATTCAACTAACAATTATTTCCAAATACTGCTGAATAATATTAACATAAAAAGAAATACAGTAATTGCTAATTAATTTTAAAACATGGAATATTAATAAAAATTTTAAGTAAACTAATAGTAGAAATCAATATATTAAATAAGAAAACTTCTAACAATATAATTCAAATATTTTTGCATATAGTTTTCCTTCATTTATTTTATAATTATTGATTTATATAATTAAATTATTTAATAAATTTATTATTTCCTTTTATAAAGTTATTGATTTTAAGGGTCCTCGAAATTGAGCAACTTCTATTTTGTTTGGATTACTATAATGATATTTATTAAATTTCTTAGCAGTTTTCTGTGTGTATGCAGCTGGATTTTTAGTATATGAGTTAGGTTTATTTAATTCCAAATTTTTATTTTTCCTTTTCATATTTATTCTATCAATTATTATTATTTTTTTCTGTTCTTGTTTTTATTTCTTCAAAATTGATATCTAATTTATTTATAAAATCAATCGGTTTTAGTTTAGTTGTACTATGAATAGTATTATTATAGAAGCTTATCGACTTAAGAACCAACTCTTTTGAATCATTAATGTTATTGCCATTTTTTAATATTCTGATGTGTTCAAGAAGCGTCGAATGCAATCTCTCTATATCTGAATTCCCAGTGTGAGAATTTGGTGTTGTATAATAAGATTCTATATTATTT
>NW_023458835.1:19884-33110 GCF_013731165.1 Rhagoletis pomonella | reverse complement strand
AAAAGTTATCAAAACAAATTCTATGGGACTGAGAAATATTATTTTCTACTTTTTAGTCCATTTATAAAAGCGTTGTATATTAAAAAGTTTCTTATATTATTTATTTTCTACTTTTTTGTCCTGTCTGAATAAAAGTTTGCAATAGATATTAAAATAATTCAACGATATTAATAGAAAGGTGCACACACATGCATTTACATATGTATGTACATACAAACGAGCACCAATTAATTTTATTTAAAGAAATGGCGTGTCGTCTATTTCCGCCGTAGCAAACGTAGTACATAGGGCGACATCTAGATGTCATCTACCTCGCCCTATTCACTACAGCTGTCGCCCTATCCACTATGCTTTTTTATAGGAACTTTTCAAAGCTTTGCTTTGGTGTCGGACACACAACATTGAAAGTTTCTGGATCCACAACATTGAAAGTTTCTGGACGCACAACATTGCAAGTTGATAAAAGCGTTGTAAAAATATAGAAAAAGGTTTTTTCTTAACAGCGGTCGTCCCTCGGCAGACAATGGCAAACCTCCCAGTGCATTTCTGCCATGAAAAACAGCTTCTCATAAAAATACAATCGCCGTTCGGAGTCGGCGTAAAACTGTAGGTCCCTCCGCTCTGTGTGACAACATCAAGGCGCACGCCACAAGTCGGAGGAGAGGCTCGGCCAAACACTAACATATGTGTAAGCGCCAATCTATTATTAATGTATTCAGTAAAATTGGTTTGGCTAATTTTTTTCTACTTCCCATATTTTCAAAAAATGCATAATTTCCAATCGTAGTAGCAGCTCCACTATCAATTAAGCATTTTGTTTTGATAGTATTTATAGTAAATGTTATTATTGGTAATGTTGATTCCGAGGCTGCAAATGAAAATTTTCCGTTGCATCTATAACATCTACTTCCATCGGTTCTTGAGCTACAACATTACTAAAATTTCTACTTTGTTTTCGTGGTAAATTTTTAAAATTTCCTGAATTATAATTTTGATTTTGTTGATACATATTATTTGGATAAAAATGGTTAAAATTTTGATTTTGATGGTTTCTAAAATTTTGATAAGAATTATTTCTATTATATTGATTATCAAAATTTCGGAAATTATTTCTGCTTGAAAATCTATGAATTTTTAAATTTTTAAAATTTAGATTTTCGTTTTAAAAATTTTCACATGAAAATTTGTATTTAAAAAAATTGTTATGTTTTAAATAATTATTTGGAAAACTATACCCATGTTTAATATTTACTAATTTTATATCTTTTAATATATTGTTTTCTAAGTAAAAAGTATAAGCGGTATTTGTAAAATTAATATGATTTTGAAGTAAAAGAGATTTTATATGAATAGGTAAATAATTAACATAAATATCAAATATTAATTTTTCATTATTTTCTGGTGAATACAAACTATCTGGTTCCAAACTAAATTTTGTATTAATTTGACTTAAAACACTTCTCGCCACTTCTCAAATTAAAAAATGTTCTTTTAATGCCAAACTCTTCTTTGAGCTTCATGATTACTTTATCCCAAGTAGGATTTAATAAAGTTTCCACTACTCTTAGTGCCTTCCCTTGCAGCCGATTACCTAAAACAGTTTGTAATGTACCTTGATGTTCAGCGGGTGTTAATTGCAATACGGTTGTAACATCTCTTAAGTAATTACTTAATGTGTAATCGCTACTTCCGTTGAATGCTTGCTTCGCGTAAACTTTCTGCTAATGTTAAGGCCATTTTTGTTATTGCTTTAGCTGCAGTTGTTGTTGCTATTATTTGATTGTGTTTGTTGTAATTTTTTTGTTTCACTTTATTGTTGTAGTTGCTATTATTGATTTTTCTGCGGCTTATTGTTGTTGTAATTATATTCTTGTTGTTGTGAAAATCCTATTATTTGGTATATTAGATCTCCCAACGAAGCGTTGCGTTCTATATTTGATTTTTGTTATTTTATCTCAACGATAAGGTCAAATATTTTTCTTTCCAACGAAGATGTCCTTTGAAAAACTTTTTCCACAAAAATATAATAAATATTTGCTCTACACACGAAATGTTCGATCGCTGAATGTGATAATGAGACTATGCACATCCCACCCTCGTCGCCAGTAAACTAATTTCCAATAAAAGGTTTAAAGGTTTATATGAATATTTTTTATTTTAATGAATTTAACCTTTTGTTCGATATTTTCTTAAGAACTGAACAACTATGACAAAAATTGAAATTCAATTAACAATTATTTCCAAATACTGCTGAATAATATTAACATAAAAAGAAATACAGTAACAAACGGAAACAGTATTATTTATAACTATAATATAACTTACATAAAGATGCTGCTTGAAGCCAAAAATCGTTGATAAACTTTTGTTCCTTAACAAAACTACCGACATATTTTAGCAATTCTGATCTCATTTTCAATAAAAATTGTTATGTTTGAACATTTGGTGGATACGTGGGTCGCAACTCCCGTGATTGCGCCAAAGTTTATTTAAATAGAAAGAAAAATAAGACAGGACCAAGTGTATTAATAATAAGCTTTGCTTCGTTTTATTCAACAATATCGGTGTGATTATATATGTGGTTTCTAAGATTACCTTGTAATAATATGCTCGATGTGGTGGCTGAAATCGTCCGGTATCCTTGGTAGCTCGAAAGAAGTGACAAGTGGTCCGTTTTAGCAAAGTTAAGTCAAAGAACGTAGATAACAAGAAGGGACGAAAGTGCGCAACAGGGGCGTGCCTTCTCTTTTCATCCAATCAAAAAACGCACTAGGGCAAAAGAGAAGGCACGCCCCTGTTGCGCACTTTCGCTACAATTATAACGAGTTGCCCTTCTTGTTATCTACGTTCTTTGGTTAAGTTTACCTGCCGGCAGCCAACTGCTCGGAGGGGAAACTTAACGAAATTATATTTCAACGGGAAATAGTACATGTATTTGCTAACGGCGTAGCAATGAAGGTAGGTCGTATATATATATGCCTAAGTATGTTTGTCGCTCGGCTTAAGTCAATGCAATTTTATATTAGGGAGGTTCGACATTTTAATTATTTGGTTTTGTCTGGAGGCCTAAACATGCCGGCCCCCTTGCTATCAGCAACATCGGTCGAGCGCTTCAGCCACAACGCCTAACTAAGTATATACATGTAAATTAACGATTAATTTGAAATATATATATATATATTTTTTTTTATATAAGTCCCAGTGGAATGAAGCCTCCACATTACTTGGTCTACGCCTTAGTTTCCTAGCTAATGGGGAGAAAAATGGAAAAACACTTGTAAATAAAAGGTGTGGTTATCATTTTACGGGCATTCTTATTTGCGTTAAAAATTCATTCAATATTCCTTGATCAAAAGGGTAACATTGATAGTAATAACTGCCGTAGATACGACTTCCGTTCGACAAATTGAGGTTATTGGCCTTAACGTTTCTTTTCGCAAATAAGCTGACCAGTGGCGAAAGGCGGTGGGCAGCTGGCGAGGCCCCGTCTCCAGTCTACTTTGATCTTGATTGTGCCTGTTTGACCTCTCTCATCTATGCCGCAGGCGGAAAGGCTTGTTTTCCGCTCTACGGTGCTGCCGGTGCGATGACCGCGCTCAGAAAGGCCGTGTTTCCGATCCACGTTCCGGTGACGTTCGTGTACTAACAGGAGTCGGAAAGGCCGAATTTCCAATCCCCTGCTTATAATCGGGCGATATATTTTTTTTTTTTTTGGCTTTTTGGTATACATTTGTATGGATAAGTATATGAATATACTTATAATAAGTATATCATAGTTGGGTGGCGAGTAGAGATTAACTGTATGTAGCTATTATACATTTTATAATTTAAAAGCTTAAAAATTATCATTAGATGTATTAAGTAATGTGTGGTAATGTATGTGTGCATTATGTTGGAAGAGCATATATAAAGTGTGTGGGGCACCTTAATTTTCACAAACCGATGTATTGTAATCGATGTCGATTCCTTTCTCTCCCAACCATTTGCTGTCATATTGCTTGAAAGTCCCATGTACAATATGCAAATATCGTATACGATATTGCAAACATGCTTTGTGGAATGATTTGTTCGACAACAACTTGGCCTGCCGCCCGAGAATAAGATAAATATATGCGCTATGGTTACCTATGTAAAATTGTGCTAAGAACTACGAGCATTGCCTGTATTCTTCCTTTTTTTTGTTTTCCATCTGAATTTCATGATTTTATTTGCACGTACTAACCGTGTGGCTATCGAACAGTAGATGGTGCCGTAACAAAGCATTCTATGGGCCCTGTCACACGGTCAGTATTTATTGACGTGATCCAAGTATCGCGATATTTATTGACGGTGTAGCATGCAGTATTGATGGATCGTGATCCATATCGCAAACTTTTTAACAATTTTGAAATCAGGATCGCGGATCGCAATACAGTCAATAAATATTGAACGTGTAGCACTTTCAAAACGCGATGCACACATTTCGTCAGTACATCTTGTACTCTCATAATGCGAACATCGAAAACGTATTCGCTATGCCTTCGCTATCGGTGCTTTAAACCTTTCAAAACAAATTGAAAAAATTTTAATTAACATTGACAATTTTAAAATAATTGTAGAATGCATTATCTGTAAATTATTTATACAAAATAAAAATATTTTCTTGCGTCATAATAAGCGTTCAGCACAAAAATTATGCAAATACTGACGCGATAAATATTGAAATGTAGCATTCGTGCGCGATCCATCAATCCATCAATATGGATCGCGATCCAAATATCGTGATAATTACTGACCGTGTCACAGAGCCCTATGTACCTGCTCGTTTTGGCGGTGGGGGAAGAGTTGAAAGGTAGATGGCGCTAATATTGACAGCTGTCTGTACAAAGTGATGGGAAATCACGTTTCATACTTATTTTGCGAACTGTCCTGGCTAGCAACATTTTGTCGCCTTCAAAACCGTATTCACATTTTGTGCACTGTTGTAACCAGTAAAAAAGTAACAAAATATGCGCCAGGAAATATGCAACAACAGAAATTCAGCAAAATTTCGTAGCTGAATAAGTTAAAGATTTTACCATTTTCTGTTGTAAAGTATTCCGTCGCATGTAGAATAGGCCGGTAAAAGGATGCTTAAACTCTTGAAAAATAATAAAATTAAAAATTATGATCCTATAAACATTGTATCCAGTTCCTAAAAAACGCGAGAAGTTCCTGTAAAAGGGCACCCAAGACATTAAAAAGATATATTATTATATTAAAATTTCCAAGTCAGTATGCACCTCTCTAGAAAAGAAATGGTCATATACATATTTAAGTTCTCATAAAATGAATAAAAAAAAGAGCATTTGTATTGTTTTCTGTAAATTATATAGTGCAGACCTCACATAAGATTTAAAATTGAAAAGGTAAATGGTACCTTTTTTTCTATCACTGGCTATTTGCAGCATACTTTACAACTTTCCTGAATCACAAATGTCATTCTAGAAAGCCATGAGGGCGAAAACGGTAAGTATTGTAGGTTATTCTCATGATTCAATAATACAAGGTTCGATTAACTGACAGTTGTCTCTCTCGCACCGCTCCCTTAGCAGTGGCACCGTGTTGCTTCTTTGCAAATTTACAGGGAAACAGTGTAGCTTTGGTGTGAAATAGAAGTATAAGCTTTTGTGCAATATGTTTATTTGTATATGCATATGAAGCATATTTAACTGATGAAAACATAAACTGTTTTTAAATTGGATGTTTACATCAATCTCATAGTAGTCTTATCTTAATTTTGAGTCATTTTGCAGTTTTTATACAACTAAATAGCACATAAATTATGTAAATCACGTAGATATATCAATATTACGTTCAACATTTCGTTTAAAATGCCAGATTTCCTGCAAATACCTTAGAATTTACAAAAGGAATTTGACTACTAATTGCCTACTTTGCGTACTTTCCTACTATCATTTTCGCACCAAGATATTTCATTCTTCCCCTTTCTCCGTCCTTCGTAAATGCAACCTTTTGTAAGGGAGTGTCAAACCGCAGCTGTCAATAATTATCTAACCTTGTATTATTG
The DNA here is from genome assembly GCF_013731165.1 of Rhagoletis pomonella. NCBI lineage: Eukaryota > Metazoa > Arthropoda > Insecta > Diptera > Tephritidae > Rhagoletis > Rhagoletis pomonella. The sequence goes on along the minus strand of NW_023458835.1, from coordinate 27,061 downwards.
AATCATGGGTTATTCTATAGAAAATTTTAATTAATAGTTTTTAGTTAATTTTCATTTCAATTTTCTTTCCAGAATTTGTCTTAAATACCGGATCATTTGGTGGGCCCCCTATGGACTGTTCGCACAATGTGGGGTTGGATGATAACCGACTGAACCCTTTATTGCATCCATCGATGCAATGACACTTTCGGCCTATTCCCAGGTGCCTCAATCAATAACTTCTTCGACTGCGGGCAGTGCAGCTGACTTAGTTTTGTGCAACGGTGGCGCATATAAGTATTTGGACGCAACTGCCATGGTTCCGACATGAAGATGGCACTACTATGGAACGGGGGCTATGATTGCGTGGTAATTCCAGCTACCTATGGATGGTGAAGGTGGTGGCACATAGCTAGCACACCATTCGTTTGTGTAGAATAAGTCAAACTGGAATGCGGTGGCGTGCAATGTGTCCATAGCAACATGTTGGTTGAATTGCGGGAATGACATGGCCGCAGAATTATAGGATCAATGCCATATTCCTCAGGTACATTATTTAAAGGGGATAGACGCCCCGGAACGTAAACGAAAGGTGTGTTTCAGTGGTGATGAGGCTTATAAGACGTTGTTAGCAAGCCAACCCTTAGTGGAGCGTAATTGGAAGCAACATGCCAAAAAGGCATATGCTATATGTAAACGCGATTATAACTTAAAGTACCAGTTGTGTTTAGTTAAAACAAGTGAATAAATTGACCACGATGTGAATCGTAGGTAGGTGGTTACCTATACTATGTTGTATGTATTTACCATAACTGCAATTATTATTAGTGCCTATACTTTTTTAACCGACTTCCAAAAAAGGAGGAGGTTATCAGTTCGTCGGAATAATTTTTTTATTTATACCCGAGCGCACTTGTGCGCAAGGGTATATTAATTTTGTTCACATAGCGGTTGTTTGCAACAGCCAAAACGAATCGAGATAGATATAGACAAATGTATACATAAATGCTCAGAATGAATAGAGAAATCGATTAAGCCATGTCTGTCTGTCCGTCCGTCTGTCCGTCTGTCCGTGTACACGATAACTCGAGCAAAAATTGAGATATCTCAACGAAATTTGGTATGTAGATTTTCGTTAATCCAAGGTAGGTTGGTAAATGGGCGAAATCGGACTGTAACCACGCCCACTTCCCATATAACGGTAATTTCCAGAAATACGAAAACTGCGATATTTTAGTAAGTACTGAAGATAATTCACTCAAAATTGATATTTACAATAATTTTTATACGAAAAATAAGAATATCATAAATTTTTGGAAAATGGGCGTAGCCACGCCCACTTATGGTTACATGTGTATATCTTGGTAACCGCTGCACCAATGTATTCCAAACTTGGCACAGTTGTTGGCCTTGGTACAGAATACTAAATGGCCGAAAATTTAAAAAATCGGAAAATAACCACGCCCACATCCCATATAACGGTAATTTAGAGAAATACAAAATCTTCGATGAATCAGTAAATATTAAAGCTTATTTATTCAAAATTGATGCTTGCAACAACTCTTTACCAAGAAATACGTTTATGGTAAAATTTTGGAAAATGGGCGTGGCACCGGCCATTTATGATCACATATATGTATATCGGTAACTGTTCTACCAATTTGTACCAAACTCGGTGTGGTTATTTTGCTTGCCACATAAAAGAAAAATGTTGAAAATTATTGAAATCGGACTAAAATTACGGCCGCTTTTCATATAACGGTAAATTTCAGAAATGCTTGAAACTGCAATATTTCGAAATTTAAGGACGCTAATTTACTCAAAATTGATACACCCCGGCTTACCATCTAGCGGTAGCTTTCGGAAAGGTGAAAAAACGTATATTTAATACTTGCGCCGGGTATTTAATGTTCGGCTCCGCATAACTTTGGACCACGTGAACCGATTTCGATAATTCTTTTTGTATCGGAAAGGTAGTGTCTCAGAGGTGGATCGTGAGATATATATATATATATATATATTTTTTTTTATATGAGAGTTGAAGTCGGTTTTTTTTTGCTAAAAGTTACTTGTTATTCATACTGATTGCCAATCCTAGAAGCTTAAGGTAATGCTATTGCAGCCTGTTACTAAGTGCTAATGCATGCATACATGCAAATATATGAAGAAAGTTTCAGGTGTTGTTTGTCGTTGGCGAAATTTGGTTTAAAAACCAAAACCTATTGAGCTGTTTGCAACAAGTCACCATTTCTCCCCTTTTTAATGGGCGTAGCCTATCAAAATCAAATATTCTATCAGATAGTGATTTTTCGTAAACATAAGCTTCTCGTTCTTTAATATTTGAAAAGGTGTAAATCCCGATTTTATTTTTCTTTATACATATCGATGGTTACGCCAAAGAACGTAAATAACAAGAAGGAACAACTCGTTATAATTGTAGCGAAAGTGCGCAACAGGGGCGTGCCTTCTCTTTTGCCCTAGTGCGTTTTTTGATTGGATGAAAAAAGAAGGCACGCCCCTGTTGCGCACTTTAGCCACAATTATAACGAGTTGTCCCTTCTTGTTATCTACGTTCTTTGGTTACGCTTTAAGTCACTTTTTCAACCCAGGGTATTCGTAAAATTTGGAGAGATCTGTGAGGTACCAACTAAGGCACCGCCCTTAGCAACACCATTGTCCTTTTTCACGTGGTCACGGTGTTGGAGGCATCGACTAAAAGGTTGCTCTGATTGTTATGCATCCTACAAATGACTCTCCCATCAGCTTATGTGAGTATGTACATACGTATACATATATTGCCGTGGCTTTGGATGGTAGGAGATAAGATAAAAATTAAAATGGTTTATTTATCCCTCCGAAGGTTTTTAATAGCTGTCTTTCGACTACTTTGGTATATGTATATGCATACGGATGTTGATGTGAATTAGAAACGCAACGCAATTGAAACCCATACGGAAGGGAAAGTCGTGACCAAACACATTCGAAATATGAACTAAAGGCAGCGACCTCATTCGACTACGCTGCAAAATGCGGGGTAAGTGCTGCTTATTACTAGTTACAGTATATTTTGCTTTGCTGCCTCTATGCTTAAGTGCACATTTAAGATACCTACCCCAAAATGCGCATCAGCGGCATTTATAAGGAAACTGCTACGATAGATGCATTCAACATACCTGCATTGGCGATACCTGCTTTAAAAATTGTACGACTAGTATCAATTATCAATGAAAGTATTACGTTTACCTGCACTGGCCCTACAATTACCTAATTTTACAACCTTTTATTTATTTTGCTCATCTCGCAGAACAACGAAAATGGCTATCAATTTATGTAGTTATATAGATAATTAGATAACATTCGGTAAAAATTTCGCTTGCAGTAATTTCTACATGGTAAGTGCTCCGCCAATATTTGGTTTCATAGGGATTCGGATACCTTCCTCATTGAAGTAGTAAAGAAAATTCGCTTAAGTGCCTTTTTCGGTTACGTGCACAAGTTTTTCGTGCAAAGAAGGATGTGCAGCTAAGCAAAATATACTGTACTTCATTCCGAATGGTGTTGAGGCCCTTATTATGCTTTTCTGTGATTTTTGTTGATACTTCTGCTGTGGAATACTGTATGTATGTTTCTATGAAGTGGAATCGTTGGTCATTTTCAAGTTGAGGTACTTAAAGGAGAGGATTAGTTTACGAGGAGGTAGTTGGCTCCTCGTCTCATTCACTGAATGGTCTTGTGATCTGATTGTTTTAAGTTGTATTGTTGTCCTATACCATGGCGTTCCATATGAGGAGCGACTGTGAGGTTGGCCTGCTGCGCCACCACTTTCGTTATCTCTGGTTTATGTAGAAAGAGCTGTTCGTTGGACCAGGGGAGACCAGGATGTTTGCATGCCGTTCTCTCTGGTTCATGTAGGAAGAGCTGTTCGTTGGAGTTTTTTCGGATTGGTCGGAAAGTGCATCGGTACTACCATGTGTGCCTCTTCGGTTTGAGGGCTTAATATGAAGGGTAGCTTCAGCCCCTCCCCCGCCAAAAGAATTGGACACTAAGATTGGCCGTGGTTTTGGAGTTTTTATATAAAATTGTTTGCCTCCCTTGCGGGTTTTGGTTTTTGGGTCGCTTTCTGAGGACATAAGTCGGTTCTTTAGAGAGACCGTATTAAACATCGATATTGTCTTAGTGCGTGAGGATATCGGCTCTGTCTGGTCAGTTAGGATCCAGCCGAAGACAGGTTCTTGTGCAAGCAGGGTACCTAAAATATTCTTTCGTATGCCGCTCAAAATTATTTGGGCGTAAATATCGCCGCCTAGGAGGCAACACCAGCACGGTTGTGCTGATGTTTATTAGAGAATCACTTGGTGATCTCAATTGAATGAGGCATGCTTCTTTTACCTGCGCTGCTGTGGTGTTATTGATGCCCAATACCTGGGCATGCATTCTCTTAGATGGCAGGTTAATTCTGCGTTTGAGTCTTTCCGTTATGAACGAGCACTCAGAATCAGAATCTATTAATGCTCGAGCTGAGAAATTTTTGTTGTTATGAAAAATATGAACTCTTGCTGTTCCCACCAAAACGCCTTTGTTAGTATTAGCGAAACACGACTTGACATTATTCACTTAATTCGCTTCTGCGTTTGCAGCATCGCGCATTGCTTGAGCCTGTGCTGAAGTTGACGCTATGTTATCTAATTCCTCTGATGTACACATTTGTTGCCTTTGGCGCATAGTTGCTTTTGGCTGAAAAGCTTGAATATGAAGGAGCGTGTGGTGTCATTGGTGACATGTGCTGCAATTAAATGAGCATGTACACCGCGACACAGTATGTCCAGAGGATAAGCAGTTCAAGCAACCATTATTCGCCTTAATGAAGGCGATTCTGTCGGCCGTCGTTAAAGTGATGAATTTTTGGCATTTTGACAACTTGTGATGATTGCTTCTACAGAGTTTGCATATCGTTTGAGCTACACTTGCTTGGAAGGCACCAAGTCTTTTTTGCAGGGCTTCACTGGTATGCCTACTATTTTGTTGTTTGGGGTTTTTCGTATGTTTAATACTAGTTATGCCCGAGACGGTCTCAAGGGTTTGGAATCTATTAGACAGGAATTTATCCATATCCCCCCAATTGGATATTTCCGTTTTGTAATCGATTGTTTGCTCCCACAGAGCTAGAGTTCCTTCCGGTAATTTTGTTGAACAGAGATAAGTAAATATTGCATCCCAGTTCGATATGTCAATTTTATGGCTCTTTAGTGCTGAGATGCAATTATTTATATCTCGCTGTAATTTCTTAATCGAGATTCCGCACTCGTTCTCTACCGACTTTAAATTAAAAAGAATTTGTAACTGTGAATTTACGAGAATACGTTTGTTCTCGTACCTATCAGTAAAATTTTTCCATGCAGCGGGCATTTTTGGACGATATCTTTGGCCTCCCCCTGTGTTTTTTGGTTGAGGTGGAATAATTTCTCAACCGGGGTAAGGCGCTTATTCAGTATATATATGGCCGTAACCATATCGCGAAATGTTGGCCAAGAGAGGTAGTCGGCTTTGAACACGTCCGTAACGCACGGGGCAGATGTATGTTGTGTTCCTGGACCGACATACCCTCTGTATCTTTTTCACCCTTAACTCACTTGGCCTGGATATCTGACATGTTCGACATGCAGCGCGAATAAACAGAATAGGATTTCTTATACCTAAGCTTAACCGTAAAGACTCCTGTAGCGTCTAACGTGTCAGAATGTACTAATTCCTCGTAAGCTGTTTTTACCTTTTTCCATATACCCTTCAGTTCCTCTTGCTGAAGAGTGAGTGTATATTTTGTGTGGTCAGTTTGGGCCGTGTCATTATAATTATAATTCTTATGAATTTATCAATTTTTGTTGATCAGAACAACAAATTTTAGCAAACTGACGAGTAATCAATTATATAAATAGGCAATCATGTTTCCTTTACACCCCTTTTACGGCTAAACTGTACTTCTAAGGTACAAACAATTATATATCATTAGAAAGGTATTTTGATGCTGATGTGCAGGCAATTTTTAAAATTTTAAATTAGTTTAAAATATAGCGAAAAAATCAATTCAAAAGTCACACCAATACCAATGCCATACATGTACATGGTTGGGGCGGAAATGCCTCCTAAATGTATGCTTTAATATTGATAGTGAATTAAAGAAACGTGCTAAGCAGTAGTTTAGGAATAAGATGTATGTATGTATGTACATGAATAGATTAGCCTCAAACAAGGATGAGATAATTTTGAGTATGGAGAAGAAGAAAGGGATAAATACAGAAATTAAAATAAAAGTAAAGAAACCTAAATATAAAGACAAAGAGGAAGGAAAATTTAAATAACTAACCTAATAACAATTGTGGGGGCGAATATGTAAATGAAGAAAAGAATGGACATATTTAGATCAGGATAAAGGAAAGGATAAAGATGAAGAAGAAGTTGAAGACCAAGACGAGGAAGAAGATGAAGATGAATATGGAGATAAGGATATATATAACTTATCTTAACTTAACCCCTTAACTTAACTTAACTCACCTCAACTCATCTCACCTCCGCTTAAAAACTTACTCCACCTGAGTTCGCTACACATTAATTCACCACACCTTAACTCCCCACACCTAAATCCACCACTACTTCACTCCCCACACGTAAATTCACCACAGCTAAATCCACCACACTTTAATTCACCACACCTTAACTCACCACAACCCAACTTTCCCACCACATCTTAACTCACCACGCCTTAATTCACCACACCTCAACTTTCTCACCACACCTTAACTCACCACACCTTAATTCACCACACCTCAACTCACCACAATTAAATTCACCACACCTCTTAAGACCACCACACCTGAATTCATAACACCGTAACTCCCACACCCAATTCCACCACACTACAACTCATCACACCCAATTTCAACACATGACATGATATCACTAAAGAAACAATGTAAAGAAAAAGAGGAAGGAAAATTTAACTACCTAACCTAATAACAATGGTGGGGGTAAATACGTAAATGGAGAAAAGAATGAAGATATAGATCAGGATAAAGGAAAAGATAAATATGAAGACGAAGGTGAATATGAAGATGAAGATGAAGATGAAGATGAAGATAAAGATAAAGATAAAGATAAAGATGAAGATGAAGATGAAGATGAAGATGAAGATGAAGATGAAGAT